>NW_018364712.1:20910-23468 GCF_002078875.1 Numida meleagris | reverse complement strand
AGACTTTCAGTCTTCACAGAAAGTGTTCCTCTCTTCTGTGAACAGCTACCTTCTCCTTTCTCCTCTGCATTACATTTCTGGTGGAGCAAAGGGATTTTCTAAGTTTCCTTCTCCTTTTCTTCTCAGCAGTGGCTGTGAGCAGAGCCCAGGTGCAGCAGGAGCCGTCCGCAGAGACCAGCGAGGGCACCGGAATCAACATCACCTGCTCACATCCCAACATACGATCAAACGAATACATCCACTGGTACCGTCAGTTCCCGGGCCGAGGCCCCGCATTCCTCATGAGCACCCTTAAAGGCTTCAAGGAGGTGCCGGACCCGACGGGGCGGCTGTGGGTGTCGGCAGACCGCCGCTCCAGCGCTCTGTGTCTCGACCTACCCAGGCTCGGGGACACGGCGGTGTATTACTGCGCCGTGGACCCACGGGGAGAGGAGCCGGGGCTGCGGCCGGGCACGAACCGCGGTGGGTGGGCGGGGCGGTGGCACAGTCCCGTCCGGGCCCGCAGGGGGCGCTGCCGCTCCTCCCGCCACGGCCGCCTCGCCTCGTGCTCGGCCCCGCCCGAGCTGACGTTGCTGACGTGGAACATTTCCCTCGCACTGCTCGGCATCCTCCACAGTAACGTGATCTAGCTGCAAACCTTCATGAGCAGGGCGTATCGAGTTCACAGGCACCTTCAAGTGGCCTCCAGAGTGGCTCTGTTTTGTCACTAAGAGATTGAGTGACAGCATTCAGGGCCTCGTGGGGGTGAGCTCTGGTTTCAGCAGAAGCCACTGGAAGCTGTGTTGCCTGTGAGGGCTACTGGCTCATGAAGGCTGTGGATCAAGTCCCTTCTCAGTTCAAAGAGAATTATAAGTGAAAGGGAAAGTGAAAAACGAAGCATAGAAATAACCCCAATCTGTAAGCGAAAAGGGAGACAAAGAGGGAGTCCGGAACTCTTCAGGCCCTCATTGATGTTCCATCAGGTAACTACAGATGTTAGATTAGAAGTGAGCGAGCCTGAGCTTTGTGAGTGACAAGTGACAAGATGAAAACGAAGATTAGGAATGCTCCAGAGGGGCCTGTGAGATCTATGCAGAATTTTAAAGGGATGCTTAGGGGAAGGGTCAAAGGTGTGGGAAAAGGGAGTGTGGGGAGGAGCAAGGGGATGCATTCGGGGGGGAGGAAGGGGAATAATTTCCCATCAGTACACCTGCTAGGATGAGCCCTGTGCCTGACCACCACAACCAATCCTCTTTTCTTCTAAAGTCTTGACTTGTCTTTGAGACAAGTACTGTACTTAGCCCTGGTGAGGCCCCACCTCGAGTACTGTGTTCAGTTTTGGGCCCCTCACTGCAAAAAAGACATTGAGGCCCTAGAGCATGTTCAGTGGAGGGTGACGAAGCTGGTGAGTGGTCTGGAGCACAGGCCTTATGAGGAGCAGCTGAGGGAGCTGGGATTGTTCAGCCTGGAGAAGAGGGGGCTCGGGGGGTCCTTATCGCTCTCTATAACTACCTGAAGGGAGGTTTTAATGAGCTGGGGGTCAGCCTCTTCTCTCTCGTAACTAGTGACAGGACGAGGGGGAATGGCCTCAAGTTGCGCCAGGGGAGATTTAGGCTGGACATTAGGAAACACTACTTTTCTGAACGAGTGGTCAGGCGCTGGAATGGGCAGCTCAAGGAGGTGGATGAGTCAACTTCCCTGGAGGTGTTCAAGAAACATTTAGATGTGGCATTGAGAGACATGGTTTAGTGGGGTTATTGTTGGTAGGTGGATGGTTGGACTGGATGATCTTGTAGATCTTTTCCAACCTAGCTAATTCTATGATTCTATGACACTCAAACTGTGCTCTATTTGTCATGTGAGAGCGCCGCAAGGTCTAGGCCAGCCGATGCAGAGACTGGTGTGCAGGAGACATCTGCGTGCCAGTGACCAGGAAAACATCCACAACACATCAGGATTAAACCAGTGACTGGGAGGAAAGAGTTTTAAATTTAGTCTGGGACAGAGGTGTGTAAGGGAATCCAGGGCCTGCATATGAAGGTTAAGCAGGCTGAGATCCCCTGGTAATATCTGAGGGATCACCACAAGTGTAGGGATGTGTGTGAGAGGAGTGGGTGACTGCACGCATCTGTTGATGAGCATACAGCAGGCTGGTGTAGCCTGGGCAAAAGAGGAGACTCACCTGCTGGGTAAGAGAAGCCAGGCTCCAGGCAGGAGTATTGGTTGTGCTGAGGGCCCGTGCTAACACTGATGGGATGTGTGATTGTGGGAGTTCTTGTGAAACTAGTGGGTGAAGGTGTGTGCTTCCCCTGGGAAACTGCTATCCTGATTAGTCAGAGAAGAGGAACAGGGCTTGGCTCTGTCCTTGAGTGGTGGTGTTACAATGTTGATAACGGACCGATGTTTCAGTTGATGCTGAGCAGTGCTTACACCAAGCCAAGGACTTTTCTGCTCTCAGACCGCCCCGCCAGCAGAGTCATTTCCGGCAGCTCTGTCATCTTGGGGCTGGCAGGTGGTTTTCTGACTCCTTCTCACTCAGCAAACAGGAGGGTCGGTCTCAGCATGCACCACACCTATCT
>NW_018364712.1:16054-19720 GCF_002078875.1 Numida meleagris | reverse complement strand
GCTTCAGTAAGAACTTCCTTCCCTAAGCTCCATGTGGAAATCTCAGAGTTGGGAGGAGCACTGGAGATGATGCCTGGTTTTCTAGTAGTAATCCTTCCTCAGGAATGCTTTCCTCATGACAAAAGGCCCCCTGAGTCCTCACCTTATCATCTGCAGTCCAGGGCTGCCCTTCATTCCTAGCAACTTGAGGAAAACCTTGAACAGGATCACATGGAAGCAGAGGCTGGGATGCAAAATACATTAATGAGTCTGAAGAGGGAAACGAGTATTCTTCCAAAGGGAGCTGTTGTGCAGGCACCATCAGAGCTTCCATCAGACATCCGTCTGTCAGTGCCATAGAGTGAGAACTGGCAGCATATCATCCAGACTGGCTATGGGGATTTGTACACCCAGAAGAAGGGAATACAAGGAAAAGCAAAAAAAGTAAAAGATGGGGAACTTAGCATTCAGCATGGGGGGCACTTTCTGGCATAGCAGTGTCTGGAAATACAGGAGAGGTCAAAGCACCCGGAGGTGATGGAGGCTCCATCACAGTTGAGGATGCTGTTAATTGCAGCAGAGGTGGAGGATCCCACAGTGGAGTTCTGCAGGTAAGAGCTGAGGATAAGGCCAAGCAGGGCCACTGTAATGGGAAGGGTTTTAATGATGACAGTAGAGTTTTTCCCCTGCCTGACACATAGTTACTTGCAGCTGTTGGCTGGTGAGGTTGTATAATAGAATGGGCATGGCAGGCACTGGTCGTAGCAGGGCAGGTCTCAGAAAGGTAAGAGGGTTTCTTGTCTTCATCCAGACAGAACCCATTTTTAAAATACATTGGCCCTGCACTGCCCTCAGCCTGGGGTTAGTATCTACAGGTGTGACCATTCTCTGCAGTGCGTGTAATGGATGGAAAACATCCCAGCTAATGATATGGGCTGTGTGGCTGTTTCCACTTACACTGCCCTTTCATTTTCTGGGTTTTATGACATCCATTCCCTCACGTAAGCTTCTTCTGAATGTTGGAATTGAAAAGCCCCAGGATTTCTAGGCCAGGTATGAGACAGATGAGAAAAAGTCAGTAACAAGAAAAATTCTATACTTCAGAGACTGTAATTTGTAGCTCACTTCCAGGAAGGCTCATGATGGCTGAATGAATGCCTGGAGGAGGATGGACAAATCTTTCTCTATACCTGTCCCTGTGGAAGATGTGAGAGAGAAAGAGGAGAAGGAGTGAGACTGATACCAGCAGAGGCCATGAGAAGACCCCATAAGCCAGGAGAAAACATCCTGTTTGAAGTCTGCTGCTGCTCTTAATGAGCTATCAAACCTCACTCTGGCATCATCTCCTTCTGAAAGCACAGAGCCATGGCAAAGGAGAATGTGACTTCTGTGACTGAATTGACTCTCCTGGGCTAAACGGATCATTCCAGGTGTCACACGGTCCTGTTTATCATTATCTCTTCCGTGTCTCCCCTAATCCTGGCCTCTCCCTTGTCACAGTGGGGAGTGATCAGTATGTCTGGATCTCGACAGTATTCTTGTTGCCTGGGTACAGACTGGGTCCCAGGAATATCACTGTCAGTTTCTACTGTGAGTATGGGCCTCTTCGGAGGCTGGCCTGTGGGGGTACAGTCAGGCTTTACCCTTGACTTTATGATTCCTATCCCCATCCTCCAAGGTGCTCTGCTTTTCATGATAGTTTCCTACATCAGCATCACCTCCACAGTTCTCTCTATTCCTTCTAATCTCACTCATCAAAAGGCATTCTTCACCTGTCCCTCCTATCCCAGCATGGTTCCCTCTACCAGAGGCCAAGGCCAAATCCAGCACTAGCCTACCTGAAAGCTGCATCCATTGAATGCCCTGGGCCTACAAGGAGCCTGGCAGGGCAGGAGGAGAGCAGTAGGTCAAACCATAGAGTCGTACACCCGCAGCAGAGTGAGGGGAGGGCTGTGCTGTTGTGTAGAGACCCTTGGCCAGGGACCAGGCCAGAGCTATTCTTCATGGTTACACTGGGCTTTGATGGACTTGGTTCTGATGTTCATTGTCTTGTGATCCCACCTGAGCCAGCACTGCCTGACACAAAAGGTGGCCTGAAGAGAAGTGCTGCCATCCTCATAATATGTAGAAATGATTTTCCATGCCATTGCTGTGCTGCTGGCATCACACAGAATCTGTGTGAAAGCAAAGCCCCCACAAAACAGATCCGCAGAGAGTGATGATGTGTGAAGACCCTGGTGTCTGTTTTGGGGAGCAGCGATACCGTGTGGAACAGAAGGGCTATTTCAGCCCTGGGGCTCAGGGTATAGCAAAGAATTTTGGTGCCTGGGGAAAGACAGCCCAGTATGAGTCCTGTATCTGGGCTGGAGCATGCCTTGCCTGACTGGGGGAAGCACAAAGATCCTGCTGAGTGCTGAAACATGTTACACTCTTGCTGCTGTGTCCCAGTGGACAAGGAGATATCTGTTCTCACATGAGGTCTTCAGTAGGAAGATCCAGGGAAGGGTAGCACTGGGACACTTTTTGGATCTTCCAGTTTCTGAGCCTGAGGATAATCGCTACATGTTTGGGGAAGACATGACACCACCGAGAAGCTGTCAGTGTTTCGGCATGAGTCACTCTCCTGCACCTTCCTGCACCCATGGCACTGTTGAGTTCAGAGGGACTGGGGACTGCAATGAGTGGCCTTCTGTAGCTGGTAGCAATACTGACCTGTAGAAGCCTTCGACCTTAGGCAACTTGGCAAAAGTAGGGCCAGGCCAGGAGCTCCGCAGAAGGCTGCTAGGATCACACAGGGAAGCTGTACCCTCAGTGACAGGTGAGCGGAAGGGATGGAAAAGTGGAACAGAGACTGAGGGCCATCCCCATTCCTTCCCAGTTCTTGATGGCCTTTGGGAACATCTTTCTCTGTGTCTCCTTCCCCGGCACTGCTCCTCCCAAAGCCAGAAGAACAGATTTCCCCAGAGTCTGTGGGAGTTCTGGCTTCTCTGGGCCTCTCCCATACACAGAGACCCTCTCTTGAGGATGTCATTTGTCAGGATTTCCATTCACTTGACATGCTCAGGGATCAAGAAGACTTGTGTAAGGAGAAACACAGGAAGGTAGGGACTGATGGTGGAGGATCCCACGGTGGTGTTCTGGGGGAAGGAGCTGCGGATGGGTCCAGGCAGGGTCACCACCACAGGAGAGGGCTGGATGACAATGGTGGAGTTCTGGCACTGCCTGACACAGGGCTCATTGCAGCTGCTGGCCAGAGGGGTCGGGTCACATGGCTGGCATAGCGCACACTGGTTGCAGCAGGACATGTCTTGGGGTTGGAGGTACACCTGGGAGAGAGGGCAGGGAGGAAGCAGAACATGGGGATGCATGAGGAGCAGCCTATCACCACACTATGAGGGAATGAATGCACATGCAGTGCTGGGACCTGAAGACAATTCAGGGATGTCCAAGGGATTCCTTGTCTCATTCAGCAGGGTTGGCATGGCACACACTGATCACAACAGGACATGTCTTGGGACTGTAGTTGCACCTGGGAGAGAGGACACGGAAGAAGCAACAGGCCATAAGGGAGCCAAGGCACATACACTGCTGGGAGCAGACAGTCAAAGGCTTTTGGTCTCATCCTCCCTGAGCCTAGAAAGAACCATTGGGATCTATACAGCTTCTCTCTAGACTGTAGCCCATAAC
>NW_018364712.1:12924-14635 GCF_002078875.1 Numida meleagris | reverse complement strand
CCTTTTCCTCAGTTCCCATGGGTAAGGCTTGTCCTCAGGCCTCCCAGGTCCCTGTATCTCTTCACAGAATTTTGGAGAGTGGAAGAGTACTCCCTGTAAGGGACAAATCCTTATGCAAAACTTGTTCCAGCTAAACATGCTAGTGTCCATGAGATGGGTGGGATGCATCCAAAGGTGTTTGGTTGGGGGATGCCATTGTGAGGCTGCTCTCTGTCACCCCTCAAGGGTCATGAGACTTGAAGAATCGCTGTCCTAGCTAGGAAAATACAAGAACAAAACAGAAGAACGGGGATCACTGTCATTTTCAGCAGGCAGAAGAAAGAGGGTGCAGAGAACCACAGGCCAGCTCTATTCCCTTCGCTCCTTCCTGAAGTAAGAGTTTTGAGAAAAATGTCTTCAGATATTGCTAAATATACAAAGGGAAACACAGTGATTAGCAGCAGCCAGCCTGGTTGTACAGAGGGCAAATCATGCCTGAGCAACCTCCTTGCTTCCTGAGAAAGATTTTGACATGGTGAAAAAATTGAGGACAGTGAGTGTTATGTGCTTAGATTTTGGCGAGACCTTTTCCACTGCCTGTTGTGTAGTCCCCTCACAACCAAATGGGTGAGCTATGGCATGGGTAAGTGTACAATAATGTAGGTGGAAAACTAGATGATCGGCTGGGTTCTAACTGCTGTGACCAGCTATCCAGAGTACAGCTGGGGACAGGAATCTATAAAGGGGTGTCTCGCTCCAATTTATAGGAGGGAGAGGACGTTCTTTTAACATATGTATACCCGATGCGAGATTAAGACACAACGGGTCAAATGTTAGCCCGACCAGTTTATTACAAATCCTAGTTGCTTAGGGAGATGGGGAAGGGAAGGTAGAAGGGCAATAGAAAAGGGGTAGGAAAGAAACGCAAGGAGTCCTTGTAGAAAGCAAGAGAGAGAGAGTCACCACCGTGGGTCCAGCGCTGTTTGTAGTGCCTCCATTGATCTCAGGAACTCATCCAAGCACTGCGCGGGATGGGAGAAAGCCAGGAAGCTTCACAGCAAGCAGGCCCCGGAGGGTTCTTTCCAAAGAGGTTTCTTTCTCTTAGGGAATTCTTCCATCAAAGGTTTCTTTTGGGAGTTCTTCTCCCCCAGAGGCTTCATTCCTTTGGGAGTTCTTCTCCCCCAGAGGCTTCATTCCTTTGGGAGTTCTTCTCCAAAGTTCTTAGTTTAGTGGGGACTTTTCATCCCCCATTTCAAGGTATTTCTTCTTCATTTCTCTCTGTTAGTGTGACACACCTAGTCTAACAGATAAGCCAGCAGGGAGTGGTGCCTTCCTTGCCATGAACAAGCATTGTCACCTTTTGCAGTGGTCAGCTCCTTCAAGCTGCACCCCTGAAAAAGACAGCTTGTCCTGGTTTTGCTTATCTTTACAATCACAAGCAGAAGTACCCTGGCAGTGCACGGTGACACCCACTGCTCACCACCCTAGGTAATTCACAGTTGTCAGTTGGAGTCTCATCACCAAAAAGGCCTCATGAAGCAAGCTTTGAGGGAAAAGAAAAAAAAACAACAGTTCTTCTCTTTCACAGGGGGGTCTCTCAGGGATCAGTGATGGACCAACAGTGCTTAGTTTTCCATTAATGCAATCAGAGCGCTGTAGGTCAGGGCTGCTAATCATAGGAACCAGGACAGGCTGGAGAAACACCCTGACCTGAATCACAGGTAGTTCAACA
>NW_018364712.1:7119-10539 GCF_002078875.1 Numida meleagris | reverse complement strand
TCACCACAAGTGTGGGGATGTGTACGAGAGGAGTGGGTGACTGCACGCATCTGTTGGCTAGTCAACAGCAGGCTGGCCTGGCCCAAGCAAAAGAGGAGACCCACCTGCTGGGTAAGAGAAGCCAGGCTCCAGGCAGGAGTATTGGTTGTGCTGAGGGCCTGTGCTAACACTGATGGGATGTGTGACTGTGGGAGTGCTTGTGAAGCTAGCGGGTGAAGGTGTGTGCTTCCCCTGGGGAACTGCTATCCTGATTAGCCAGAGAGGAGGAACAGGACTTGGCTCAGTGCTTAAGGTCTATAAGAGAAATGGTGGTGTTATATGGGGGTGTTGCTTATGGCAGTGAGTGCCCTGCCTGAGGCAGTCTGTGTGGGCAGCTGTGTCCTGTGTGGGTGTCCATGTGTGTGCTTGGACACATGGTCAGGATTGCTGTGTTTGGTTTACGTGGCAAGATTTGGTAAAGGAAGAGGGTGTGTGTGTGTGTGTGTGTGTATAAGGAAGGCCTTTGTGAGGAGATTTCAGAAGTTGCTCCAAGTGAGAAAGAGATAAGGATCAAATTCTCAGCTGGGATGGCACAGTGATTTAAATTTAGGGTGAGAATGATGTTGATAACAGACCAGTGTTTCAGTTGATGCTGAGCAGTGCTTACACCAAGCCAAGGACTTTTCTGCTCCTCAGACCGCCCCGCCAGCAGAGTCATTTCCGGCAACTCTGTCATCTTGGGGCTGGCAGCTGGTTTTCTGACTCTTTCTCACTCAGCAAACAGGAGGGTCGGTCTCAGCATGCACCGCACCTATCTCGTCCTCACTGCCTTCCTGGGACAACTGCTGGGTAAGTGCTGCCTTTTTATCAAGGCATCCAGCTGCTCCCCAGGAAGCCCTCACCAGCCTCACCAGGTCCTTGTGGCAAACAGCTCCTGAGGAACAACAAAACTTGGGCAAATGTCAACTGATTGCTGTGGCTTTGCACCAGTTCTCTCAAGATATTGCTGGTGCTGGAAATGAGGAGGGAAGATGGAGAAGACAGGCCTTCTCTTCTCTTCACTCTCTCTCTCTGCTTTTCTCTTCTGCTTCACCTGCTTCTTCCCCCAGAGATCGCAGCCATCTCTGCAGTCCCGAGTTTCAGCCTTTCCAACAGAACGAAGCAGATCCTGTCAAAGTCACAACAGTGACATTAAATGTCTCATCCCATCAGCATTAAAGGCATGCTGCCTGGTGCATACCAGCCATGGTCTCCAGTGTTCTCCTGGTTGTCAGCACAGCCACAGATCACACTTGTCATCCTTCAGCTCAGCTCTGTGTATAGTGACAGCCTTAGGAGCCCTCCAAGATGACAGGGATGGAGCAGCAGGATGCATCTTTTCCCAGTAGCTCCATGGGTCCCTCACCCTGTGGAGGCATGACAGGCTGTTCCCTGTTCCATTCTGTAGGGGTCACAGCACAGGACCCACTCTGGCCTACAAGCTCGGGTCTCCTCCAATGCGCAGGCATCAAGACCTTGCTGCAGGGCAACGGACATGGAGCCTTCTCTCCCACAGTTCTATATCCACTCCATGTTGGCAGCCTGGAGCCTTCCCTGCAGAGCTGCTCACCTTTGCTTTCTTCTTCCAGATGCCGTGGGGCAGATGATCATCACCCAGCAAGAAGGACAGGTCACAGTGGAGGAGAGAGACACCTTCCAGACCACCTGCACATACCAGACGCCTAGCTTTTATGGCTTGCTTTGGTATGAGCAGAAGAAAGGCCAAGCCCCCCAGCTGGTCACATATCAGGCAGCAGCAGGCCCCAAGCAGAACGGCCGCTTCACCACGTGGCTCAACACCACTGGGAAATACAGCCTCCTGCAGCTGGCAGAAGTCGAGCTCTCTGACAGCGCCTTGTACCTCTGTGCTGTGCAGGACACCGTGGTGCAGGGAGCTTCCTTGGCTGTGCAACAACCCCGGGGAGGGAGGGGGTGTGTCTGTGCAAGGCGGAGCTCAGGGGAAGGGGCCCTCATCTCTCCCCTGGCAGCGCTGCTTCCCCTGTGCACACAGAGATCTGCAGGTCAACATCCTCTTCCAGATGGGACCAATGTCTGTGGCTTAACAGGAATATAATGTTATGAAAGACACCCTGACCTGCAACTCCTCTTCCTTTACACTCCTGGACAGCACAGCTTTTCCATGGGCTGCACAGAGAACACTTGTTCCATTATGATTTGTGTGGTCTGCTGTGCACTGAGGCTTTAAGCACCTGGTCTGAAACTCGCCTGAGCTCTGCTGTCCTGTGCAGAATGCTTCTCTGTCCTCTGACTTTTGCCCTAAGCCCTGGCAGGCTGAACCTTCCCCGGTTCTGGGAGAGCTCAACAGTGGTGGTACACAGCTTCAGTAAGAACTTCCTTCCCTAAGCTCCATGTGGAAATCTCAGAGTTGGGAGGAGCACTGGAGATGATGCCTGGTTTTCTAGTAGTAATCCTTCCTCAGGAATGCTTTCCTCATGGCGACAGGCTCCCGTGAGTCCTCACCTTATCATCTGCAGTCCAGGGCTGCCCTTCATTCCTAGCAACTTGAGGAAAACCTTGAACAGGATCTCATGGAGGCAGAGGCTGGGATGCAAAATACGTTAATGAGTCTGAAGAGGGAAACGAGTTTTCTTCCAAAGGGAGATGTTGTGCTGGCATCACCAGAGCTGCCAAAAATCTGTGCCCATCACCCATGGTGAAGGTCCTATAGGACATCCATCTGTCAGTCCCATAGAGTGAGAGAGGGCAGCATATAATCCAGACTGGCTATAGGGAATTATACACCCAGAAGAAGGGAATACAAGGAAAAGAGAGAAACGTGTAGAAGATGGGGAACTTAGCATTTAGCATGGGGGGCACTTTCTGGCATAGCAGTGTCTGGAAATGCAGGAGAGGTCAAAGCACCCGGAGGTGATGGAGGCTCCATCACCGCTGAGGATGCTGTTAATTGCAGCAGAGGTGGAGGATCCCACAGTGGAGTTCTGCAGGTAAGAGCTGAGGATGAGGCCACGGAGGGCCACTATAATGGGCAGGGTTTTAATGATGACAGTAGAGTTTTTCCCCTGCCTGACACACAGTTACTCGCAGCTGTTGGCTGGTGAGGTTGTACAATAGAATGGGCATGGCAGGCACTGGTCATAGCAGGGCAGGTCCCAGAAAGGTAAGAGGGTTTCTTGGCTTCATCCAGACAGAACCTATTTTTAAAATTCGTTGCCCCTGCACTACCCTCAGCCTGGGGTTAGTATCTACAGGTGTGACCATTCTCTGCAGTGCATGTAATGGATGGTGAACATCCCAGCTAATGATATGGGCTGTGTGGCTGTTTCCACTTACACTACCTTTTCATTTTCTGGATTTTGTTACACCCATTCCCTCATGGAAGCTTCTTCTGAGTGTTATGTTTGAAAGGCCCCAGGATTTCTA
>NW_018364712.1:4198-6941 GCF_002078875.1 Numida meleagris | reverse complement strand
TTTTGTACCTGTGTCTGTGGAAGGCATGAGAGAGAGAGGAGCTGGAGAGAGATTGCTACAAACAGTGATCAGCAGAGGCCATGAGAAGACCCTGTAAGCCAGGAGAAGACATCCTGTTTGAAGTTTGCTGCTGCTCTTAAGGAGCTATCAAACCTCACTCTGGCATCATCTCCTCCTGAAAGCACAGAGCCATGGCAAAGGAGAACGTGACTTTTGTGACTGAATTCATTCTCCTGGGCTAAACAGATCATCTGCGTCTGACACACAGTTCTGTTTGTCATTATCTACTGCATGTGTCTCCTAATGCTGGCCTCACCTTTGTCACAGTGGGGAGTGATCAGTACATGTGGATCTCAAGAGTTTCCTTGTTGCCTGGGTACAGACTGGGTCCCAGGAATATCACTGTCAGTTTCTACTGTGAGGATGGGCCTCTTCGGAGGCTGGCCGGTGGGGCACAGTCAGGCTTTACCCTTGGCTTTATGGTTCCTACCCCCATCCTCCAAGGTGCTCTGCTTTTCATGATAGTTTCCTACATCAGCATCACCTCCACAGTTCTCTCTATTCCTTCTAATCTCACTCATCAAAAGGCATTCTTCACCTGTCCCTCCTATCCCAGCATGGTTCCCTCTACTAGAGGCCAAGGCCAAATCCAGCACTAGCCTACCTGAAAGCTGCATCTATTGAATGCCCTGGGCCTACAAGGATCCTGGCAGGGCAGGAGGAGAGCAGTAGGTCAGGCCATAGAGATGTACACTCGCAGAAGAGCAACGGGAGGGCTGTGCTATTGTGTAGAGACCCTTGGCCAGGGACCAGGCCAGAGCTATTCTTCATGGTTACACTGGGCTTTGGTGGGCTTGGTTCTGATGCTCATGGTCTTGCGATCCCACCTGAGCCAGCACTGCCTGAAACAAGAGCTGGCCTGATGAGAGGTGCTGCCATTCTCATAATATGTAGACATGATTCTCCATGCCATTGCTGTGCTGCTGGCATCACACAGAATCTGGGTGAAAGCAAAGCCCCCACAAAACAGATCCGCAGAGAGTGATGATGTGTGAAGACCCTGGTGTCTGTTTTGGGGAGCAGCGATACCATGTGGAACAGAAGGGCTATTTCAGCCCCAGGGCTCAGGGCATAGCAAAGGATCTTGGTGCCTGGGGAAAAACAGCCCAGTGTGAGTCCTGTATTTGAGCTGGTGTATGCCCTGCATGACTGGGGGAAGCACAAAGATCCTGTTGAGTGCTGAAACATGTTACATTCTTGCTGCTGTGTCCCAGTGGACCTGGGGATATCTGTTCTCACATGAGGTCTTCAGTGGGAAGACCCGGGGAAGGGTAGCACTGGGACATTTTTTGGGTCTTCCAGTTCCTGAGCCTGAGGATAACCACTACATGCTTGGGGAAGACGTGACACCACCGAGAAGTGGTCAGAGTTTGGGCATGATCCACCAGCCTGGGCCTTCCTGCACCATGCAACACATGGGAGTGTTGAGTTCAGAGGGACTGGGGACCCCAATGTGTGGCCTTCTGTGGCTGGTAGCAATGCTGACCTGTAGAAGCCCTCGACCTTAGGCAACTTGGCAAAAGTAGGGCCAGGCCAGGAGCTCTGCAGAAGGCTGCTAGGATCACACAGGGAAGCTGTACCCTCAGTGACCGGTGAGCAGAAGGGATGGAAAAGTGGAATAGAGACTGAGGGCCATGCCCAAGAAAACTATGCCTTCCCAGTTCTTGATGGCCTTTGGGAACATCTTTCTCTGAGTCTCCTTCCCTTGCGCTGCTCCTCCCAAAGCCAGAAGAACAGATTTCCCCAGAGTCTGTGGGAGTGCTGGCTTCCCTGGGCCTCCCCCATGCACAGAGACCCTCTCTTGAGGATGTCATTAGTCAGGATTTCCATTCACTTGACATGCTCAGGGATCAAGGAGACCTGTGTAAGGAGAAACACAGCAAGGCAGGGACAGATGGTCATTGGTGGTGGACGAACATCTAGGAATGTCTTCCTCTCCTTCAAGAGAGAGTGCTTGAAAGACGAATGTCTGCAGTGTGCACTGACATCCAATATCGTGAAGAGTGACAAGGTCTCAATAGCTTGTTCTGAACAAAGGCATTGCTTTCTCCTTTGGCCTTCTTCACAGAGATGGGAAAATACAAACTCCAGCACAGAAGGAAACATTAATGATGCAAAAAGTGTTTAATCAGTCTGGGGAGAGAAATAAAGTGACTCCAAGCAGAGGCCCTCTGTGCAGCAAGCAGCAGAAGCTGACAAGAATCTGTTCCCATTTCCTATGGCAGCGCTGCCACAGGGCCCTATCTCCCAGACCAGTGTTGTATAGAGATGAGCAGGTCACTCAGGGCTCATTCTGGGGGTTATTAACAGAGATCTCAGAAGGGAAAAGACAATAATGATATGAGATAGGAAGAGTGAGTGAAAGAGAGTACCAGTAGACCTTCTCCATGTTGTCAGAGACTCCAGGCTGGCCTGTACATGTCTGTCTTGCAGGGCAAATACAGCACCACAACATTGGTTCTTCTGTCCAGAGCCATGTTCAGAGTTCCTGGGCGTCCTTGTGTGCGTCAGCATCCAGCATCTTTAGCAGGGGTTGCACCTTCTGCCACAGTAGCGGTTGGAAATGCAGGAGAGGTCAAGGCCCCCCGAGGTGATGGGCACGCCCTCAGAGCTGAGGATGCTGCCAACAGCAGCGGAGGTGGAGGATCCCACGGCGGTGTTCTGTGGGAAGGAGCTGAGGATG
>NW_018364712.1:0-1878 GCF_002078875.1 Numida meleagris | reverse complement strand
ATATTACAGGTTCTGTATATCTATACATAGCCAAAATATCACTGGAGATTCAAAGTGATCCCAGAAGGGTTTACCTAGGTCAGACTAACATCAAGTGCCCGACCCGGCGGGGCGGCTGTCGGTGTCGGCAGATCTCAGCTCCAGCGCCCCGTGGCAGGGCGGTGGCACAGTCCCGTGCGGGCCCGCAGGGGGCGCTGCGTCCAGGGCCACCAAACTCCATCCTGACCAGGGCGCACCTCCCTGAGTTCTCGAGAGAAATGAGCATGGCACCCGAAGCAGCCATTGATGGAGGCCAATGTGAGTCAGACACAGTTACGTCTGAGGAGGACAAAACGGCATAACTGGCAACACGAGCTTTATTTGACATCAAAGGGACATCCACACAGTTCTGTTCTGTCTTCTATCCTCATCTACTTCCCCAGTGCAACACTGAAGAAAATAGGAGGAGCACTGTTCCTAAGAGCCTGCAGGGTGTTTTGCCTCCGTGGCCTCCCACATACTCCGAAGTTTAGCTAGGAGCACAGCAGAGGTTGTGTTCTCTCTTTGAAAGTTCTGTGAGGCTCAATGTGGGCAGACACACGGCAAGGCAAAGGCTGATAGCCACTTGCTCTGCCACAGTCAGGGATGTCTTTTTCATCTGCTTTGGACAGTGCCCAAGAGAGGAGCCTGTGCAGCGTGTCACAACCTCCCATTCTTCTCAGAATGGAGAAGGGTCTCCTTGAACACCCAACTTATACCCACCAGAGCAAAGCCATTCTCTCTGGGCATCTCTGGAGGCAACACACGGTGAAAAGTAACATCAAAAGCTCAAAGAAGATGCAGAAATCTTTAATGAATGTTTAAAGCAGAAAACGAGGTCCTACTGAGCAGAGGCTCCAGCACTGCAGGATGTGCCTGATGCCACAGTTGAGTTCATGCAAGGCTAGTGCCTTCTTTTCTGGCAGAGGATGGACTGGTTCTGAGGAACCTCATAGCTCAGAGGAGAATAAGGGGAAAAAAAAAGAAAGCAAAACTGAAAGTGGAGAAAGAGGTAGGTAGGTGGGTAGAGGAACAGAAGCAGAGACGTGAGCCAGGCTGTCAGAAAGCACAGGCCTCTCCCTTCCTGCCACTATTTCCTGGAGTAGCTGAGGATGGTCAACTGTTCTGAAAGCAGTGGCTTGAAAATTCCTTCTTGATTCAGCATCGTGCTCGTAGTGTCTTCAAGCATGTCTCCAGGACAAAGGCCAGCGGCTTTAGCAGGGCGGACATCTTCTGCCACAGTAGCCGCTGCCGAAGCCAGACAAGTTAAAGCCCCCCGAGGTGATGGGCACGCCCTCAGAGCTGAGGATGCTGCCAACAGCAGCGGAGGTGGACGATCCCACAACAGTGTTCTGCGGGAAGGAGCTGAGGATGGGTCCGGGCAGGGTCACAACCACGGGAGAGGGCTCGATGACGATGGTGGAGTTCTGGCACTGCCTGACACAGGGCTCATTGCAGCTGCTGGCCAGAGGGGTGGGGCCACAGGGCCGGCATGGCACGCACTGGCTGTAGCAGGACATGTCTTGGGGCTGGAGGTATACCTAAGAGAGTGGGATAAAAGGAGAGCACTTGGGTATGGTGGGGCAGCCTGGATAGCCTCTCACACAAGAGCAAAGGCAACTACTAAGGGTGGAGGAGGAGGACGCTGTGAGAGCATGTCACATCACTTCGTTATACCAGGGCTCTACAAAGAACAGTTTGGCCCAGGGAGGCTTTCACAGAGTGCATAAATCAAAAGCCATGTAAGCTGTGTCCCAAGCAGTCTCTATGCAGACCCTATCCCGTCCATGATCTCCCATAGCAAGGAGCTTCACTATCTGTTAAGGTTTCTGTTGAGGCAAAATTCCACTTAGCAAGAGG
>NW_018364711.1:36981-37879 GCF_002078875.1 Numida meleagris | reverse complement strand
TGGGGCTGAGGAGGGAATCTGTGGGGCAGGGTGTCCGGGTTATGGGTCCCTATGGGGCAGGGTGTCCGGGTTTAGGTCCCTATGGGGCTGGGTGCGGATCTATGGGGCAGAGTGTCCGGGTTATGGGTTCCTATGGGGCTGGGTGTGGATCTATGGGGCAGAGTGTCTGGGTTATGGGTCCCTATGGGGCTGGGCGCGGATCTATGGGGCAGAGTGTCCGGGTTATAGATCCCTATGGGGCTGGGCGCGGATCTATGGGGCAGGGTGTCCGGGTTATGGGTCCGGGTGCGGATCTATGGGGCACGAGGCCACGCCCCCCTGTCCCCCCCCAGAGCTGGAGGCGGCGGTTGTGGGGCTGCTGCGGGAGCTGTGGGGGCGCAGCCCCATAGAAGTGGGGCGGGGGCTGGAGCGGCTGCCCCATAGCGACCGCGTGCGGCTGCGGAACGCCATGGTGAGACCCACAGCGACCCACAAGTTACCCCTGAGTGCCCCATAACTGCCCCATAGAGACCCATAGTGACCCCCAAGTGACCCATAACTGCCCCACAGAGCCCCCTAAGTGCCCCATAACTGCCCCATAGAGACCCACAGTGACCCCTAAGTGCCCCATAGCTGCCCCATAGAGACCCACAGTGACCCCTAAGTGCCCCATAGCTGCCCCATAGAGACCCACAGTGACCCATAACTGCCCCATAGAGACCCACAGTGACCCCTAAGCGCCCCATAACTGCCCCGTAGAAACCCACAGTGACCCCTAAGTGCCCCATAGCTGCCCCATAGACCCACAGTGCCCCATAACTGCCCCAGAGACCCATAGTGACCCCTAAGTGCCCCATAACTGCCCCATAGAGACCCACAGTGACCCCTAAGTGCCCCCTAACTGCCCCATAGAGACCCA
>NW_018364711.1:33421-34639 GCF_002078875.1 Numida meleagris | reverse complement strand
GCCCCACAGCGCCCCATAGAGACCCATAGGGACCCACAGCGTGCCCCATAGAGACCCATAGCGACCCACAGAAACCCCAGAGACCCACAGAGACCCATAGCGTGCCCCACAGCGTGCCCCAGAGCGACCCATAGAGACCCACGGAAACCCCATAGAGACCCACAGTGCCCCATAGCGACCCATAGAGACCCATAGCGTGCCCCATAGCGACGCGGGGAGACCCATAGCGACCCACAGAGACCCATAGAGACCCACAGAAACCCCAGAGAGACCCATAGGGACCCATAGAGACCCATAGAAACCCCATAGAGACCCATAGTGCCCCATAGAGACCCATAGCGCGCCCCATAGCGACCCACAGAAACCCCATAGAGACTCACAGCGTGCCCCATAGCGACCCATAGAGACCCACAGAAACACCACAGAGACCCAGAGAGACCCACAGCGTGCCCCATAGAGACCCAGAGAGACCCACGGCATGCCCCACAGCGTGCCCCATAGCGACCCATAGCGACCCATAGAGACCCATAGGGACCCATAGCGTGCCCCATAGCGACCCATAGAGACCCACAGAAACCCCCAGCGTGCCCCATAGAGACCCATAGAAACCCCATAGAGACCCACAGAGACTCAGAGACCCATAGCGTGCCCCATAGACACCCACAGTGTGCCCCACAGAGACCCATAAAGACCCATAGCGTGCCCCACAGCGGGCCCCATAGCGACCCATAGAGACCCATAGCGTGCCCCATAGCAACCCATAGAGACCCACAGAAACCCCATAGACCCATAGAGACCCACAGTGTGCCCCATAGCGACCCACAGCGACCCACAGCAGGCCCCTGAGTGCCCCTGAGTGCCCCACAGCGTGCCCCACAGCGACCCATAGGGACCCACAGAGACCGACAGTGCCCCATAGCGTGCCCCATAGAGACCCACAGAGACCCACAGAGACCCCCAAAGAGACCCATAGCGTGCCCCACAGCGACCCGTAGCATGCCCCATAGCGTGCCCCACAGCGCCCAAAGAAACCCATGGAGACCCATAGAGACCCACACAGTGCCCCATAGCGACCCATAGCAACCCACAGAGACCCACAGAGACCCCAAAGAGACCCACAGAGATCCACAGCGTGCCCCACAGCGTGCCCCACAGCGACCCATAGAGACCCACAGCGTGCCTCATAGAGACCCACAGAAACCCCAAAGAGACCCATAG
>NW_018364711.1:22909-24747 GCF_002078875.1 Numida meleagris | reverse complement strand
CCCCCAGCGCCCCCCCAGCCGCCCCATAGCGCCCCACAGCGTACCCGAGGACGGCGGCAGCCCCACGCTCGGCTCCAGCAGCTCCCTGGGCTCCTGTGTGGGGCGCAGCCGTGGGTCCCAGCCCCAAAGCGCGCCCCACAGCGCGCCCCACAGCTCACCTCCAACTCGCTGGGCAGCTCCGGCGCCGTGGGGCGGGCGCCCCGGACCCACAGATCCCACAGCTCGGGGGTCAGCCAGCCTAGGGGGTGAGGGTGGGGGGGGTGAGCGCGCTTGTGGGGCTGCCCCATAGATTGGGGGGGCACTTGGGGGGCTGAGTTGTGGGTCCCGGGGGGCACTTATGGGCCTGAGTTGTGGGTCCCAGGGGGCACTTATGGGGCTCAGCTGGCGCTTGTGGGTCTCACTGATCTAGTCTATGGGGCTGCCCCACAGATCGGAGCGCACTTATGGGGCTCAGCTGGCACTTGTGGGGCTGAGTTGTGGGTCCCAGGGACCACTTATGGGGCTCAGCTGGCACTTGTGGGGCTGAGCTGTGGGTCCCGGGGGGCACTTATGGGGCTGAGTTGTGGGTCCCAGGAGGCACTTGGGGGGCTGAGTTGTGGGTCCTGACAGGCACTTGTGGGGCTCAGCTGGCACTTGTGGGGCTGACTTGTGGGTCACCGGGGGCACTTGTGGGTCTCACTGATCTCTATGGGGCTGCCCCACAGATCGGAGTGCACTTATGGGGCTCAGCTGGCACTTATGGGGCTGACTTGTGGGTCCCAGGGGGCATTTATGGGGCTGAGTTGTGGGTCCCAGGGGGCACTTATGGGGCTCAGCTGGCACTTGTGGGGCTGAGCTGTGGGTCCCCGGGGGCACTTGTGGGGCTTAGCTGGCACTTGTGGGGCTGAGCTATGGGTCCTGGGACGCACTTGTGGGGCTCAGCTGGCACTTGTGGGGCTGACTTGTGGGTCCCAGGGGGCACTTGTGGGGCTCAGCTGGCACTTGTGGGGCTGAGCTGTGGGTCCTGGGACGCACTTGTGGGGCTCAGCTGGCACTTGTGGGGCTGAGCTGTGGGTCCCAGGGAGCGCTTGTGGGGCACGGTTGGCACTTGTGGGTCTCACTGATCTCTGTGGGGCTGCCCCGTAGATCAGAGCGCACTTATGGGGCTCAGCTGGCACTTGGGGGGCTGACTTGTGGGTCCCGGGGGGCACGGTTGTCACTTGTGGGTCCCACTGATCTCTATGGGGCCGCCCCACACATCGGAGCGCACTTATGGGTCTGAGCTGTGGGTCCCGGGGGGCACTTGGGGGGCTGACTTGTGGGTCCCAAGGAGCACTTATGGGGCTCAGTTGGCACTTGTGGGGCTCAGTTGGCACTTGTGGGGCTGACTTGTGGGTTCCCAGGGGCACTTGTGGGGCTGAGCTGTGGGTCCCGACAGGCACTTGTGGGTCTCACTGATCCCTACGGCTCCGCCCCACAGATCGCAGCGCACTTATGGGGCTGCCCCATAGCGCTCACCCGCGCTCGGGGTCTGGAAGAGCTCCTCCGGGCTCCGGCGACGCTTGTGGGGCGGCTCCGGGATCACCTGTGGGGCGGCCCCATAGCGCCGTGGGTCGCCGCCCCCCTCGAAGGGACGCGCGCGCGGGGCCGCCCCACAGATGTGGGGCCGCCCCATAGATGTGGGGCTCACCAGGGGCCGGCAGCGGGCGCCGGGGTCGAGCAGCTGCTGGCGGAATTCCTGCTGCGGGATCTGCACTTGGGGGTCCCAGTGGGGCGGCCGTGGGGCGCGGCGCCGCCGCGGAGGGGGGAGCTGTGGGGCGGCCCCATAGATAACCCCATAGCGCCCCATAGATACCCCA
>NW_018364711.1:19215-21119 GCF_002078875.1 Numida meleagris | reverse complement strand
GCGGGGCCGCCCCACAGATGTGGGGCCGCCCCATAGATGTGGGGCTCACCAGGGGCCGGCAGCGGGCGCCGGGGTCGAGCAGCTGCTGGCGGAATTCCTGCTGCGGGATCTGCACTTGGGGGTCCCAGTGGGGCGGCCGTGGGGCGCGGCGCCGCCGCGGAGGGGGGAGCTGTGGGGCGGCCCCATAGATAACCCCATAGCGCCCCATAGATACCCCATAGCGCCCCATAGATGCCCCATAGCGCCCCATAGATACCCCATAGTGCCCCACAGTGACCCATAGTGCCCCATAGAGACCCCATAGCGCCCCATAGACACCCCATAGAGCCCCATAGTGCCCCACAGAACCCCACAGTGCCCCATAGATACCCCATAGCGCCCCATAGATACCCCATAGTGCCCCATAGATATCCCATAGAGCCCCACAGCGCCCCATAGATACCCCATAGTGCCCCACAGATGCCCCACAGCGCCCCATAGAACCCCACAGCGCCCCATAGTTACCCCAAAGCGCCCCATAGAACCCCACAGTGCCCCATAGATGCCCCATAGAGACCCACAGATAACCCACAGAGCCCCACTGCGCCCCACAGATAACCCATAGTGCCCCATAGAGCCCCACTGCGCCCCACAGACCCCCACAGCGCCCCATAGATACCCCATAGTGCCCCATAGATGCCCCACAGTGCCCCACAGATACCCCATAGTGCCCCATAGAGCCACACTATGCCCCATAGAACCCCACATTGCCCCATAGATGCCCCACAGCGCCCCATAGTACCCCACAGAACCCCACAGTGCCCCATAGATACCCCACAGCGCCCCACAGATATCCCATAGCGCCCCATAGATGCCCCATAGTGCCCCATAGACGCCCCATAGAACCCCACAGTGCCCCATAGATACCCCACAGCGCCCCATAGACACCCCATAGAACCCCACACTGCCCTACAGGTACCCCACAGTGCCCCATAGATGCCCCACAGATGCCCCATAGTGCCCCATAGATACCCCATAGCACCCCACAGTGCCCCACAGAACCCCACAGCGCCCCATAGATACCTCATAGCGCCCCACAGCATCCCATAGAACCCCACAGCACCCCATAGAACCCCCCAGCGCCCCATAGATGCCCCCCGGCGCCCCACAGGTACCTCCGGGGGCAGGCTGGGCTCCTCGGGCACCTCCAGCGCTGTGGGGCAGACGCCGCTCGTGGGTCCCGCCCCATAGCGCGACACCAAGGGGTCCCGGCGCCGTGGGGCCGCCCCCCGCGCGCGCTCCGCCCCACAAGTGCTCACCCGGCGGTGGGGCCGCCGCCTCCTCCTCCTCCTCCGGGATCTCCTCCACTTGTGGGGCAGAGAGGCGCCATGGGGCTCAGCCCCACAAGTGCCCGCTCTGCCCCATAGCGACCCACGGAGACCCACCCTGGCCCCATAGAGACCCACAGAATGACCCACAGAGAAAAACCCCATAGAAATGGGCCCCATAGATGCCCCCTCTGCCCCATAGATGCGCCCTCCGCCCCATAGCGACCCACGGAGACCCACCCTGCCCCATAGAGACCCACAAAATGACCCATAGATAAAAAACCCATAATAACGGGCCCCATAGACGCTCCCTCTGCCCCATAGATGCCCCTCTGCCCCATAGCGACCCACGGAGACCCACCCTGGCCCCATAGAAACCCACAGAACGACCCACAGAAAAAAAATCCCGTAGAAACGAGCCCCATAGATGCTCCCTCTGCCCCATAGATGCTCCCTCTGCCCCATAGATGCCCCCCCCGCCCCATAGCGACCCACGGAGACCCACCCTGGCCCCATAGAGACCCACAGAACGACCCACAGAAATCAAGACCCCATAGAAACAGGCCCCATAGATGCCCCCTCTGCCCCACAGACACC
>NW_018364711.1:15142-16617 GCF_002078875.1 Numida meleagris | reverse complement strand
GCTATGGGGCCGCCCCACCTCGAGCAGTGGGGCCGGCGTGACGCGCTCCGCTTCCCTCATGGTGATGATCTCGGGACTGGGCGCTGTGGGGCAGCGCTATGGGTCAGCGCTATGGGGCGGCGCCATGGGGCAGAGCCCCCCTCGGCCCCACAAGTGTGGGGCAGCGCTCACCCAGAAAGAGCGGCTCCTCCAGGACCTGGGGGTGGGGAAAAGAGGCTTGGTTATGGGGCGGCTATGGGGCAGCTATGGGGCGGCTATGGGGCGGCTATGGGGCAGCTATGGGGCTGCTGTGGGGCAGCTATGGGGCTGCTGTGGGGTTGCTATGGGGCTGCTGTGGGGCAGCTATGGGGCAGCTATGGGGCTGCTGTGGGGCTGCAGTGGGGTTGCTATGGGGCAGCTATGGGGCTGCTGTGGGGTTGCTATGGGGCAGCTATGGGGCAGGCACGTGGCACTACGTGGAGCCTATGGGGCTGCTATGGGGCAGCTATAAGACAGCTATAGGGCAGCTATAGGGCGGCTATGGGGCTTCTATGGGGCCAAAGTGGGGCAGCTACGGGGCGGAAGTGGGGCAGCTATAGAGCAACTATGGGGCCAAAGTGGGGCAGCTATGGGGTGGAAGTGGGGCAGCTATAGAGCAACTATGGGGCCAAAGTGGGGCAGTGATAGGACCAAAGTGGGGCAACTATGGGGCAGCTATGGGGCCAAAGTGGGGCAGCTATAGGGCAACTATGGGGCAGCTATGGGGCTGAAGTGTGGCAGCTATACGGCAAGTATGGGGCTGCTATGGGGCAGCTATGGGGTGGCTATGGGGCAGCTATGGGGTGGCTATGGGGCAGCTGTGGGGTGGCTATGGGGCAGCTATGGGGCAGCTATAGGGTGGCTATGGGGCAGCTATGGGGCAGCTATAGGGCAAGTATGGTGCAGCTATAGGGCTGAAGTGGGACAGCTATAGGGCAACTATGGGGCCAAAAAGGGGCAGCTATAGGGCAAGTATGGAGCAGCTATGGGGCAGCTATGGGGCCGCTATAACGCTGCTACAGGGCAGCTATGGGGTGGCTGTAGGGCAGCTATGGGGCAACTATGGGGCGGCTGTGGGGCGGCTATAGAGCAGTTATGGGGCGGCTACGGGGCGGCTGTGGGGCAGCAATGGGGCAACTATGGGGTGGCTGTGGGGTGGCTGTGGGGTGGCTGTGGGGCGGCTATAGGGCAGTTGGCTATGGGGCGGCTATGGGGCAGCTATGGGGTGGCTACGGGCCGACTATGGGGCAGCTGTGGGGCGGCTGTGGGGCGGCTCTGGGGTGGGGATGGGGTGTGGGGTGGCTATGGGTCAGCTATGGGTCAGCTATGGAGCGACTATGGGTCAGCTATGGGGTGGCTATGGGGCGGCTATGGGTCAGCTATGGGGCGGCTATGGGTCAGCCGTGGGGCGGCTATGGGGTGGCTATCGGTCAGCTAAGGGGTGGCTATGGGTCAGC
>NW_018364711.1:8585-11062 GCF_002078875.1 Numida meleagris | reverse complement strand
GCCCCATAGAGACCCATAGAGAGACAGCACTGCCCCTTAGAGACCCATAGAGACCCACAGAGAGACAGCACTGCCCCATAGAGACCCATAGAGACCCATAGAGACAGCACTGCCCCATAGAGACCCATAGAGACCCATAGAGACCCACAGAGACAGCACCGCCCCATAGAGACCCATAGAGAGACAGCACTGCCCCATAGAGACCCACAGAGACCCATAGAGACACAGCACTGCCCCATAGAGACCCATAGAGACAGCACTGCCCCATAGAGACCCATAGAGACCCATAGAGAGACAGCACTGCCCCATAGAGACCCATAGGGACCCATAGAGAGACAGCACTGCCCCATAGAGACCCATAGAGAGACAGCACTGCCCCACAAAGACTCATAGAGACCCATAGAGATCCAGCACTGCCCCATAGAGACCCACAGAAACATAGCACTGCCCTATAGAGACCCATAGAGACCCATAGAGACAGCACTACCCCATAGAGACCCATAAAAACACAGCACTGCCCCATAGAGACCCATAGAAATACAGCACTGCCCCATAGAGACCCACAGAGACCCATAGAGACACAGCACTGCCCCCATAGAGACCCATAGAGACCCATAGAGAGACAGCACTGCCCCATAGAGACCCACAGAGACCCATATAGACCCATAGAGACAGCACTACCCCATAGAGACCCATAGAGACACAACACTGCCCCACAGAGACCCATAGAGACCCATAGAGAGACAGCACTGCCCCATAGAGACCCATAGAGAGACAGCACTGCCCCATAGAGACCCATAGAGACAGCACTGCCCCATAGAGACCCATAGAGACCCATAGAGAGACAACACTGCCCCATAGAGACCCATAGAGACACAGCACTGCCCCATAGAGACCCATAGAGACACAGCTCTGCCCCATAGAGACCCATAGAAACACAGCTCTGCCCCATAGAGACCCATAGAGACCCAGCACTGCCCCATAGAGACCCACAGAGACCCATAGACAGACAGCACTGCCCCATAGAGACCCATAGAGACCCATAGAAAGACAGCACTGCCCCACAGAGACCCATAGAGACCCATAGAGACAACGCTGCCCCATAGAGACCCAGCACTGCCCCATAGAGACCCATAGAAACACAGCACTGCCCCACAGAAACCCATAGAGACCCATAGAAACCCATAGGGACACAGCACTGCCCCATAGAGACCCATAGAGACAGCACTGCCCCATAGAGACCCATAGAGACCCAGCACTGCCCCATAGAGACCCACAGAGACCCATAGGGACCCATAGAGACAGCACTGCCCCATANGCCCCATAGAGACCCATAGAGACCCAGCACTGCCCCATAGAGACCCACAGAGACCCATAGGGACCCATAGAGACAGCACTGCCCCATAAAGAACCATAGAGACCCACAGAAACCCATAGAAACCCATAGAAACACAGCACTGCCCTATAGAAACCCACAGAGACACAGCTCTGCCCCATAGAGACCCATAGAGACCCATAGAGACACAGCACTGCCCCATAGAGACCCATAGAGATCCATAGAGAGACAGCACTGCCCCATAGAGACCCATAGAGAGACAGCACTGCCCCATAGAGACCCATAGAGACACAGCTCTGCCTCATAGAGACCCATAGAGACCCACAGAGACACAGCACTGCCCCATAGAGACCCATAGAGACACAGCTCTGCCCCACAGAAACCCACAGAGACCCACAGAAACCTATACAGACACAACGCTGCCCCATAGACTTCTATAGAGACCCATAGAGACCCATAGAGACCCATAGAAACCCATAGAGACGAGACCCATAGAGACCCAGCACTGCCCCATAGAGCCCCATAGAGCCCCCCAAGCACCATGTGCGGGGCACGTCGACGGCCATGACCTCGCGGCGCTGCAGCCGGGACACGCAGGTGGCAGCCAGCCTGGGGGTCAAGGGTCAAAGGTCACGAGGGGGGGGGTCACACGTGGGTGGGTCAGAGGTCACGTGGTGGAGGTGCGGTCACGTGGGGCACCATGTGCGGGGCACGTCGACGGCCATGACCTCGCGGCGCTGCAGCCGGGACACGCAGGTGGCAGCCAGCCTGGGGGTCAGGGGTCAAAGGTCACGAGGGGGGGGGTCACACGTGGGTGGGTCAGAGGTCACGTGGTGGAGGTGCGGTCACGTGGGGCAGGCCCCCAAACCCCCCCCCCCCAAAAGCGCCGCTCACCAGATGGTCCCGAAGCAGCCGCTGCGGCGCTGCAGGATCTCGGGGTGGTAGAACATGGCCCAAAATCGGCGCTTTTGGACCCAAAATCGGCACTTCCGGTCCTGAAAATGTAGCTTCGGGACCCAAAACGGGCACTTCCGGCCACGAAAATGGCACTTCCGGTCCTAACAACGACGGTACTGGAGGCAAAATGGGCACTTCCGGCCGCCCAAAAGGCACTTCCGGTCTCAATGCCGGCGCTTCCGGA
>NW_018364711.1:0-2793 GCF_002078875.1 Numida meleagris | reverse complement strand
AATTTTACCAAAATCCCTCGAATTTACCTCAAAAAGCAATTGGCCCCAAAATGGCGGAGATTTTTCCTCAGCGCCCCGAAATTCACCCAAATCCCCCCAGTTTTACCAAAATCCCTCGAATTTACCTCAAAAAGCAATTGGTTCCAATGCGCTCATATTTTGCCCAAAACGCCTCAAATTTCACCCAAAATGCCCCAAAACGGGTGCAGATTTTCCCAACTGTCGTTAAAAAATGCAATTTTGCACCAGAATTACCTGAATTTTACCAAAATCCCTCGAATTTTCCTTAAAAAAACGATTGACTCCAAAGGGCTCAAATTTCGCCCAAAACGCCCCAAATTTTGCCCCAAATTTGGCACAGATTTGTGCAGTTACAACCGAAAAAGTTAATTTTGCCCCCTAGTCCCAATTTTACCAAAAAATCTTGAATTTACCTCAAAAAAACCATCGGCCCCGAAGGGTTCAGGTTTCACCCCAAACGCCCCAAATTTCACCCAAAATGCCCCAAAATTGGCGCAAATTTTTCCTGTTGTCGGAAAAAAATGCAATTTTGCACCCGAATTACCTGAATTTTACCAAAATCCCTCGAATTTTCCTCGAAAAAACGATTGACTCCGAAGGGCTCAAATTTTGCCCGAAACGCCCCAAATTTTGTCCCAAATGCCCCCAAATCGTCTGGGATTTGTGCAATTACGGCAAAAAAATCTAATTTTGCACCCAAATCCCTCCAATTTTACCAAAAACCCTCGAATTTACCTCAAAAAAAAATCGGCCCCAAAGGGCTCCAATTTCACCCCCAACTCCCCAAATTTCGCCCCAAACGCCCCCAAAATCGGCACGGATTTATCCGGTTCTCACAAAAAAATGCAATTTGGCACCAAAACGCCCCGAATTTGCCCGAAATCCCACGAATTCGCCCCAAAACTCCGCCGTCCCCAAAAACCCCTACAACCGAGCCGCAAACCGCCCCGTTTTTTCCCCCCCCTTCCCTTCACGCTCCCCCCGCTCCCTCGGCTGTCAATTGCCGCTAACGAGCCGCTAATTAGCCCTTAATTTGCATAAAACTGGCCGCAATCCGCGCCGCTCCCCGCCCGCTCCGCTCCGCCGACGCCGCGCTCTGGCCCCGCACGCGCCGCTCCTCCCCCTTTTATACCCTCCCTCAAGCCCCGCCCCCCCACCTCCCCTCAACCAATCCCCATCCGCGGCGGGACGGAGCCGCCCAATGAGAGCGCGGAGAGCCGGCACGTGACGCGGGGGCGCATGCGCGCTTTATTGCTCGCGGGGTTAAGGGGCGGGGCTGGGCTGCGAGGGGCGGGGCTCCACGGGAGCTTCCCGCGCCAAGAGTTCGCGCAGGCGCGCTGCGTAATCCGCGTCGCTTTCGTCTTCGGCTTGCGGGGGCCTCCCGGCCGGCAGGTGGCGCTCTGCGGCGGCGCGCAGCTCGGCCGCTCCGTACAGCGCCGCCGGATCCAAGCCGCGCTCGTTGATCAGGCGGACCAGGTACTCGGCGTAGTGAGCGCTGAGCCGGAAGGGGCGGGGCGGGGGGGGGAAGAGAAGGCGGGATGACAAAGGAACCATAGAGACGCGACGCTGCCCCAGAGCGACGCAGGGACCTCCGAGTGCCCCACACAGACCCCCAAGCGCCCCATAGGGAAACACACAGCCCCATAGGGACCCCCAAGTGCCCCACAGAAACAGAGAGAGCCCCATAGAGACCCCCAAGTGCCCCACAGAGACACACAGTGACCCCCAAGTGCCCCATAGTGACCCCCAAATGCCCCACATAGACCCCCAAGTGCCCCATAGAAACACACAGAGACACACAGTGACCCCCAAGTGCCCCACAGAGCCCCATAGAGACCCCCAAGTGCCCCACAGAGACACACAGTGACCCCCAAGTGCCCCATAGAAACACCCCAGCCCCATAGTGACACCCACGCGCCCTACAGAGACACACAGTGCCCCACAGTGACCCCCAAGTGCCCCACAGGGACACACACAGCCCCATAGAGCCCCCCAAGTGCCCCACAGAGACCCCCAAGCGCCCCACAGAGACACAGAGAGCCCCATAGGGACCCCCAAGTGCCCCACAGTGACCCCTAAGTGCCCCAGAGAGCCACATTCCTGCCCCACACAGCCCCACAGAGACCCCCAAATGCCCCACAGAGCCCCATAGTGACCCCCATGTGCCCTACAGAGCCCCATAGAGACCCTCAAGTGCCCCACAGAGCCCCAGAGATCCCCATTCCTGCCCAACAGTGCCCCATAGAGACCCCCAAGTGCCCCATAGAGACCCCCAAGTGCCCCACAGAGACCCATAGATCCCCATTCCTGCCCCACACAGCCCCATAGAGACCCCCAAGTGCCCCATAGATCCCCATTCCTGCCCCACAGAGACCCCCAAGTGCCCCATAGTGACCCCCAAGTGCCCCACAGAGACCCATAGATCCCCATTCCTGCCCCACACAGCCCCACAGAGACCCCCAAGTGCCCCACAGAGCCCCATAGTGACCCCCAAGTGCCCTACAGAGCCCCACAGAGACTTCCAAGTGCCCCATAGAGACCCCAAAGTGCCCCATAGATCCCCATTCCTACCCCACCCAGCCCCATAGAGCACCCCAAGTGCCCCACAGGAACACAAAGAGCCCCATAGTGACCCCCAAGTGCCCCACAGTGACCCCCAAGTGCCCCTGAGAGCCCCAGAGATCCCATTACTACCCCACAGAGCCCCATAGAGACCCCCAAGTGCCCCACACAGACACAAAGAGCCCCATAGTGACCCCCAAGTGCCCCACT
>NW_018364710.1:33565-34104 GCF_002078875.1 Numida meleagris | reverse complement strand
CGAGAGCGGATCTGTCCGCACAGCGAGAGCTGCGCGCTCTTCTTTAAGCTTTTCTTTGAGAACCCGGTGCAGCTGATCCGCGGGGAGGTGCAGGTTCGGGACGTGAACGACAACTCCCCCGTGTTCCCGCAGAAGGAGGTGAATTTAAAGATTCTTGAAACGGCAGCACTCGGCTCTCGTTTCCCCCTGGAAAAAGCATATGATGCAGACGTGGGGATCAATGGCTTGCAAAATTACAGCCTCTCCCCAAACTCGCATTTCGCCCTAGCTGTAAGAACTGGGAAGGGTGGAGGCAAATACGCGGAGCTCGTCCTGCAGAGGCAGCTGGACCGCGAGGAGCAGCGGGAGCTGCATTTAGTGCTCACGGCCACGGACGGGGGCTCGCCGCCCAGGTCGGGCACGGCTCAGGTGCGGGTGGTGGTGCTGGATGCCAACGACAACATGCCGGTGTTCTCGCGGGAGGTGTACGAGGTGCGCGTGGCCGAGAACAGCCCCCCGGGGCAGCTGGTGGTCCGGGTGTCGGCCGCGGATCCCGACGA
>NW_018364710.1:22751-24220 GCF_002078875.1 Numida meleagris | reverse complement strand
GTGAACTGTCTGGGCATTGGTCAGCAGGTGGTTTGGCATCACTTCTTTTCACTGTTTCTGTCTGTATCTCTTATCTGTATCTCAATATTTCTGTCACTACATCTATCTGTTTCTCAGTATCTCTTCCTCTATTTGTACCTCTGGATCAATAGCTCCATTTATACATCTTTTTGTTTTTTCTCTGGAGTTCTACTTTAGTTATGTTTTCTGATTCTCTCCACTATCCCATTGGAAGAGGGAGATGAGTAATGGATGTGTGGTGCTGAGCTGCTGCCAGGTTAAACTGAATTGAATTCTTTTGAGAATTCAATGTGCAGCCCAAAGGGCTGAGGTAAGGAGAGATCATATGAGAGCGTGTTAAAAAAAGAATTGTTATATGTGTTATAGTAGTTTAATAGCTTCTGGCCACAGTGTTATTTTTCTAATTATTTTTGGAAGTCATTCAAAGTACTTTCTAGAAATGTTGTGCTGTGTACGATCTCGGGGGGATGGAATAAGATGATAATTTTTCTGTTATGTGTAACACCAGCTCACAATATGCTAATGTTACTGCTCATGTGACTCAACTGGTGTTTGCACTCCACGCTGTCGTCACGTTCATACTTAGGGAACCATCTCAGAAACTATTAAGAATTACAATTTTCCTTTGTCTCCTTAGGAAGCCAGACTATGGGAGCGTGAATGGGCCGTGTTTTCCACCACTTCCTCACTCTCCCTTTCTCTGTCACCTACCCCTTCTCCTCTGGACTAGTTACTCTTAAGAATGTGAAATATCCTTGGGATGTTCAAACCAGCATGATCCTACTGCTGTATCTCCTGAATATGTTTCTGGTTTTATCTAAGTTTAAGTAAATCTGTAGAAAAAAGATCCAGAAATCTGCCCAGTCACAGTAATTACCAAGTGTCAGGCTGTGAGTGAGGATGCTGGCAGGCCCCTAGAAAAGTGGAAACCATCAGTGTTTTGGATCAATGTCCCAGAACAAGTGCAGGTTCCAGAAAAACTGGCAAACTGTTTGCAGCAGAGATGCCATCACTCTGGCAATTATAGCAAGACATCAGTCACTGCAGCGTGCTGGGGCTTGGCCTGCGCCTGCTGCACCCTGATCAACGCTATTCAGCACACTCAAGGGTAGGGAATGTCTCTAACTCTGATGACAATGTGACAGGCCCTGCGGCTGCTCCAACTTCTGTGATAGGCCCTGCAGTTTCTCCAGCCCTCACTACAGTCCCAATGGTTGTTTTGAGGCCTGTGACAGTTGCTGTGGTGTCTCCAAGTCCTGCTATGTGCTCTGTGGCTGCTCCAACTACCGCAACAGGCCTGTAGTTACTGCAACCCCTGCTATCAGCCCTCCAGTTGCTCCAGCTCCTCCATCACATCCTGTGGTTGCTTCCAATCCTGTGGTAGGCCTTGTAGTTTCACCAGCCCTCAAATCAGGCCCCAGTCCTAGTGACAAGCCCTGCTGTTTCTT
>NW_018364710.1:19000-20470 GCF_002078875.1 Numida meleagris | reverse complement strand
GAGCACAGGTAGTGTTCTCCTCCCTCAGAGCTGTTCTAACGGAATTAGGGAGTGAAACTTTAAGATGGTAACACAGCTTATAGCCCATCCGATGTTCCACTATCCCAATGCATGCCTCATGGGAAATAAGCAGGAGCTGGAAGCAGCAACATAGAAAAATAGAAAACTATTACCTATTTGTTATCACGGAAATGTGATGGGAAGAATCACACAATTGGATCACTGCAATCAAGAGCCACAAGCTGTTTACAAGAGTTAGGCAGGAAAGGATGGGCGTGGGTGTTACCGTCCATGGAGACTTGGAAAACTACAGACCCATGAGCCTCATGTCTGATCCAGGGAAGGTCCTCCCAGAAGCAGTGTTAAGACACATGCAAGAAAAAGAGGTGATCTGACACAATCAGGATTTTTTGACCAAGTGCAGGTTATGTGCAACCAATCTGGTGTACTTCTGTGGTGGAGTAACAACATCAGTGGGCAAAGGAAGAGGAAGTGAAGTCATCCGCATGGACTTGTACTAGGCTTTTGACATGGTCCCACACAACGACCTTATCTGTAAGTTGGAGAGGTATGGATCTGAAGGATGGGCTTTTCAGTGGATAAGGAATTGAACTGGTTGGATGCTCACACCCATACGATTGTGGTCAAGAGATTTATGTCCAAGTGGAGACTGGTTATGAGTGGTGTCCCTTAGAGGTCTGCCTTGGGACTAATGCTTTTCAACATCTCAATCAATGGATCGAGACAGTGGCCTCAAATGTACTCTCAGAATATTTGCAGGTGACACTTAATCCGAGTGGGACAGTTGATGCAATAGATGGCAGGGATTCTATCCAAAGGACATGGACAAGCATGAGAAGTGAGCCCATGCAAATCGAATGAGGTTCAACACATCCCTGTGGTGGATTTGGATTTGGGTCAGGTTCTTCCCGAGTTTGATTACGACCTGGGAGAAGAACTACCTGTGGGCAGCCCTGTGGAGAAGGACTCAGAGTTTCAGGTGGACAAAGAGCTTGACCTGAGTCATAAACACATGCTTGCAGTCCAGATGACCAACCGTATTGTGAGCTCCATCATAAGAGATGTGGCTAGCAGTGTGAGGGTGGTGATTGTCCCCTCTGCTGTGCCCTCGTGAGGACACACCTGGAATATTGTGTCCAGGTTTGTGCCCATCAGCCCTGATGTGGAGCATATGGAGCAAAACCAGAGGAGGCCATGCAGATGATCAGAAGGTTGGAGCACCTCTGCTATGAAGGAAAGCTGAGGCAGACCGTCTTGCTCAGCCTAGAGAAGGCTCTGGGGAGACCTCATTGTGCCTTTCCAATACTTAAATGAGGTTACAAACAGGAGGGAGATCAACTTTTTATATCCCTTCCCTTCTGCAGATATCTGTGAGATTGGAGGTCCCAACTGCTGTTAAAAAGACAACAGTGATCTATGAATGGCTCTCCCCCTGCTCAGGATGCCTTT
>NW_018364710.1:14324-15155 GCF_002078875.1 Numida meleagris | reverse complement strand
GACCAGTGCTCTTCAAAATGTTTATCAGTGGATCTAGACTGTGGGATCAAATGCACCCACAGCAAGATTGCTGGTAACATTTATTTGAGTGGAGCATTCGATACAAGAGAAGGAAGAGATGAGACCTCATTGTGGCCATCCAGTACTGAAAGGGAGCTTATAGAAAGACAGAGACCAATTTCTTCCATGCCCTGCCCTGCCCTGCCCTGCCCTGCACTTCAGTTGCATCCTTTCTGGTGTTCCTAAGCCTCTGTATCTCCAAACTGTGAAAGCAGTTTGCAGCTCTTTGCTTTGTTGGTATGCAGCCGGGTACAATTTTCAGTCAGGTGTGGGAGCTCCGTTGTGTGGCAAGGTGCAAGGGAGGATATCTTTGTCATTTCAGGGAAGAAAGTTGCCATTCATAGGGGAAAGCATTAGAGCCCTGGGTCCTTCGGGTGAGATGTGATACACGATGTGAAGAAAACATCAGGATTCTGTGCTAGAACAGAATTATCATTCTAGAGTGAAAGCAAGATGGAGTGATGGTGAATCATTTCCTTACAGCACTTGTAAGCTGTCTGGCACCAGTTCTCCTATTCAAGACTGGTGTGTGTCTATACGAACGCGGCACGTATTTACGCTGCGTCTTTGGGCTCGTGTGTGCAAGAGGCAAGGAGCCTGGAACCGCGAACTCCATCCCCACGGGCCCCGCTGCTCCGAACGCGGAGCAGGAGCAATTCCGCGTGGCGCCGCTGGGTGGGGATGTTGGCCACGGAGCGGCAGCTCCCTCTGCCCGCAGCGCGCTTTCAGCCGCAGGCGCCCAGAAGAGCCGTGCGAGCTGCTCGGGAAGGG
>NW_018364710.1:4897-6194 GCF_002078875.1 Numida meleagris | reverse complement strand
AAAAATATTACAAGGAAGAGGACATATTTTGTGTGAGAAAGCAAGGACACTCTCCTTCGAAGCAGTACTTTATTCATGTAGTCATTTTGATCTTCTGGCAAGTTTGGAGGATGTTGCATGCTGGGAACACTGAGATGTGATTTCTAATTGTGATAGTGCTATTGCTCCTAAGTACTAAGTGAAACACGGGAAAAAAATATCTTCAGGATAACGATTCTGTATATCACTATTTATGCATTCTTTTTTTGTTGTCAGATGGGCTCTGTAATGAAATCTATTCAATGTCAGGCAATGTAGCTATTAATCAAAGCTGAATGTTGCCAGCAGAGATATTCTTTAATAACACTGAGAAGCTGGCTGCCATAGAGTTGGCTGACATTCACACGATGCACATCCAACCAGAAGTTCCCTGGTTCTGCATGCTGTAAAGAGTGCTCTTTGAGCACTGTATTCCTTTTTGGTTTGGTTTGTTTCCTTTCCCAATATAACATCTAAATGAATGGTTCTAGAGCATTTCAGAATTATCGAATTTAGAGTTTTCAAAGTAATGTGCTATTTCCTGTCACTCACCTATTTCCAAGAGTTGAATGCCTGGTGACAGAAACCAATAAAGTCTACAGAGAAATCTGTCAGAATATGAGCTTCAATCTTATGTGCAAAGTCATCATTCTAGTTAAGAGGTGCATTAAGGATCACTGTTGCTGTTACACCCTTGTACAGCTGAAGCTGAAGGGCAACACCTCCCTGTGAAGTGATGGTAGTGACTGTGGGAAGTGTCTGGGGAAGCTCTTCTCAGCCCAGATCTGTTCCCTGTTCTCCGCTGGCCATAGTGGTGCCAGCAATCAGGTTACAGCAGAACAAGGGTACGGGTCCACCTTTGTCTCTCTGCTGCCCCAAGAGTGAACCAGGAGCAGTGGTAGGAGCATAAGAAAACCAGGTGGTCCTGTAACTGTTGTGTGGCATGAATGAGGAGCTGCATTCCCAACTTCATGTGCTGATGATGGCCCACATCTGGTTTCTGTAATGAGTTCCTGTGTTGCTGGTTGTCCTGATTTCCTTTGGAATAGAGCTGTTTTTCATTGTAGTGGTTGGTATGATGGTTTGTTTTACCTTCAGGAGTAAAACCACGTTTAGAACAGTGACTGTTTAGTTGTTGCTGAGCAGTGCTGCACGGTGCCAAGGACATTTCAGCTTCTCGTACTGTCCTGTGAGTGAGCGGGCTGGTGGTGCAGAAGAAGCTGGGAGGGGGCAGAAGCAGGACAGCTGCCCTGAACTGGCCAAAGAGATCTTCTCTACC
>NW_018364710.1:0-1692 GCF_002078875.1 Numida meleagris | reverse complement strand
TTACCTTGTAGGGATGGAGAACTACTCTGCCCTGCTTTTTCAAGTAGATTCAATGAGGTTGCAATGAGGGGACTACAAAACATCAAGAGAAATTCATATCCCTTGGAATAATGCTGAAGGGATTGGGAGCACATGTAGTGTTCTCCTCCCTCAGAGCTGTTCTGAAGTTATTAGGGAGGTTACCACCAGGAATGTAACGCATCTTAAAGCTCATCTGAAGTTCCTCTGTCCCAATGCATGCATCATGGAAAAGAAGAACTAGCTGGAAACCACAACTTAGAAAATTAGAAACCTATAACCTATTTGTTATCATGGTGAGGTAGTGAGAAGATTCACACAACTGGAGCACTGCAATCAAGAGTCATCAGCTGTTTACAAGAGTTAGGCAGGAAAGGATGGGCAAGGGGGTTACTCACTAGGAAGACTTGGGAAAGCACAGACCCATGAGCCTCATGTTTGTGCTGGGGGAGATCCTCCCTGAAGCTGTGTTAAGACACATGCAAGAAAAGGAGGTGATCAGAGACAGCCAGCATTGCTTCACCAAAGGCAGCTCCTGTCTGACCAATCTGGTGTACTTCTATGGTGGAGTAACAGCATCAGTGGGCAAAGGAAGAGGAAGTGAAGTCATCCACGTGGACTTGTACTAGGCTTTTGACATGGTCCCACACAACGTCCTTATCTGTAAGTTGGAGAGGTATGGATGTGAAGGATGGGCTTTTCAGTGGTTAAGGAATTGAATTGGTTGGATGTTCACAGCGGTAGGATTGTGGTGTAGAGTTATGTCTGGTGGAGACCGGTGACGAGTGGTGTCCCTTAGAGGTCTGCCTTGGGACCAGTGCTCTTCAACATCCCTATCAGTGGATGGAGACAGTAGGATCAAATGCACTCTCAGCAAATTTGCAGGTGACAGTCTGAGTGGGACAGCTGGTGCAATAGATGGTAGAGATGCTATCTGAAGGACCTAGAGAAGCTTGTGAAGTGCGTCCATGTGTATTGAATGAGGTTCAACATGTCCCTGTGGTGGACTGGAACTTGGGTCAGATTCGTCCTGAGTTTGATTATGACCTGGGAGAAGAACTACCTGTGGGCAGCCCTGTGGAAAAGGACTCAGAGTTTCAGGTGGACAAAGAGCTTGACCTGAGCCTTAAGTACATGCTTGCAGTCCAGATGACCAACCGTATTGTGAGCTCCATCATAAGAGAGGTGGCTAGCAGTGTGAGGGAGGTGATTGTCTCCCCCTGCTGTGCCCTCATGAGAACTCACCTGGAATATTGAGTCCAGGTTTGTGCCCATCAGCACTGATGTGGAGCGCATGGAGTAAAGCCAGAGGAGGCCATGCAGGTGATCAGAAGGTTGGAGCACCTCTGCTATGGAGCACCTCTTCTGAGGCATACCGTCTTGCTCAGCCTAGAGAAGGCTCTGGGGAGACCTCACTCCCTTCCCTACTGCAGATATCTGTGAGATTGGAGGTCCCAACTGCTGTTAAAAGGACCACAGTGGGGTTCAGAAGGCAAAAACGTGGACAAACCTGAGTGCTCAGGCACTTCCCATGTCAGCTCTATTTATCTTGTTGCAGAGGGATGCTCCCCTTGGCATCAGTCACACGCTTCTGGGAGCTCACAGCCAGAGGCTTCATAAGGAAAGAGTGTAACACTATAACCAGTCGAACCCTGGCCCAATTCCGTACGGACA
>NW_018364709.1:0-24170 GCF_002078875.1 Numida meleagris | reverse complement strand
TTTCAACCCAGGCCATTCTATGATTCTATGATTCAATGAAGTGCAGTCATGACACTAAAACTTAGATGTTAATTCCCAATTCTGTCTGAAAATAAAAAAATCTTTACATTAATTTCCATCATGGTTGAATCAAGTCTGTACTTTTTTTTAATGGGATCCAATTAGATTTTATATGTCTGAATTCAGTGGTGAAAGAGAATATCATTCAGTGAAACTTTAGTGTAGGACAAATCAGTGTTGAGGGCTGATGAAGACATTTTCTGCTAGGTGCTACTTAATTGCTTTAAAGACATTAAGAAAATATATTAATTAACCAACTATGTTACAGTAACGCTTTGATATCAGTTTGTCCAAGGTGTACTCTAAAAGAAAATATAAAAAAGTAAAAGGGTCTACCTTCTACGAAATAGACACATAGCTTTTCTATTTTATCTTAAAGACCTAGATCTTATCAAGTAAGTCAAAGCTATGAAGTAGATCACATTATGAAACATCAGCACAAGATAAAACTGGTAGAATCTTGTGGATTTTACTTAAATTTTGAAACTCAATTTGATATTTTTATACATTTTTACTACTGAAAGATCTTCTGTCTTTGACAATACCACTTACAACCTTTCAAAGAGATTCTTAGACAGCTGTGAATTCTTTACTACCGCAAAGTATTCACTTTCCATTTCAAATCAGAGGCTTCAGAGGAAGTAACAATAACATCAATTCCAAACGTATAGTGCAATGTCTGCTCTACCTAAAAGCGCCTAGCACAAGCGATGAAACTCAAGAGCTATAAGTATGCTGATGGTAGGACAGATAAAATCTTTACTATAAATGAATGAATAAATGAATGAATAAATGAAATAAATAGAGAAAATGAGTCAGTGCATTACTTGTTAATTTCAAGATTAAAAGGATCAATATCAAACTGACTCTACACAAAAACAGACTATAAAATTTTTCATATAAAAAGAATAGGAAGCCTATCATTCATATGTACATCTAGCCTAGATGTATTTTACATTTTTTTTTAATTTCTTTGTTTTCTTTCTAATTTTATAAATGTAAGTATCACTACTGCTAGGAAATGATATCTTATTTCAAATATAGGATTTCAAGGATGAGATCTCAAGCCTAACTTCAGTTGTAATCCTTTGGATCTTGTTAGCCTCTTCCCACATGAAAGTAAAGTTTCACGTCATCACCATCAGCTACATTTTTGAAGTGCTTTTGATCACAGTGGTGATCAAGTCACCTCTCCATTTCTTTATTAAAGCAAAATCCTTTTTGTCTTATTCTGTGATACTCATTTTCCCATCTTCGCACCATTTTGTAGGCTTAGTCTGAACAGGATTTACGTATCTTTCTTGAAGCTACTGGCACAAAAATCAGTAACAGAGATCAGTGCTCTGTGCAGAATCTGAGATGTCAGTTTCAAACCTTTACTTATGGTGTCTTTTTCATAGAAACGTAGAATGGCCTGGGTTGAAAAGGACCTTAAAGATCATCTAGGTTCTAACCCCCTCCTGTGAGCAGGGTTGCAAACCTCTAGCTCAGGCTGCCCAGAGCCACATCCAGCCTTGCCTTGAACAATTTTGAAGAAGTCTTCCTCAATGCCCTTGGGCGTTTAATAAGTCAATATTTCTTGGGATACTTTCCCATAGCCTGATGTGGTAATTCCTTACTTCCATACTACCCAACCTGAACTTATCTCAGTTTAAGAAAAAATGGGTCCTTGAATTATAAGTCTATAAATAAATCACATCAGCCAGTAATGGCTAGCTATAACTTTTTAATTACTGTTATTATTTACATGATCTGTAATTGTGTCATTTTTATCCGAATATATATGACTGAATAAATAGGTCTAGATGAATAAACTATCACTGAAGTATCCTGTTAATCAAAGTTCAGCCTATCATTGAAAAAAATCTCATTAGCCAGAAATGTTGAGGCTGGCATCGAACAAGTCTTTAGTGAAGTTCCACATTAGTGATTAATGATGTACATATTGAGTAATTCTAATCAAAATCTTAGACATTAACAGTTTGTATGATTAAGAGTTACACAACTATATCTTATTAACAGAAGTGCTTTTATCATAGATTTCTAATTAATATGTCATTTACTCCTTCAGTACTGATGAAAGCTTTAAGCTCATTTGATGTGAAAACTGACAAGCAGCCTGTAGTTCTGTAAGAGACTCAAACCTATTTACTATTAGTCTAGTATTTCTTTATGCATCATGTGCATATCTTTGTTTATTAAGGTATATTTCTATTATTAGAAACAGTCACTACAGTACAAATAATGCTCCAAATAATACTAGTGACAAGTTTATTAGTTACTTTATTATTTATGAATGCTAACAGTAATAAAATCATGCTCTGAGTAATTTAGAATGCATGAGCCTACATGGATCATAGACAGCATTATTTTATTTTTTTCCCCCAAAATTAAGGAGCTACTCAGATCTGATTTCATCATGCATGATAAACAATTTCTTTACAAATTATGCATATTAATTGTCCTGACAAAAAAAAAAAAAAAGTACTAATTTGTCCATTTTTCATTGAACACTCTTCCTTCCTCCATGATTTTTCTTTTTTTGGGGGGAGAGGTTGTTTTTTTTAGAGATGACATTAGGTAGGTTGAAATATTATTATTGATAATCACTCAGTTTTACTCACCTAGCAGCACAAATGCATGTAATGTGTAATACGCATGGGTTTCAGTTTGATTCAGTGTGTGTGGCAGATGTGAGAGGTGGAGTGAGCACTACACTGAGCCCTTCTCTTGTCCTGATTTCAGCTCAGGCAGTGTTAATAGCGCATAGATGTTTTGGTAGTTGCTGACTGATGGATGTGTACCACGGGCAGGGCCATTCAGGGAAGAGCTGTTGTCATGATGGTGGCAGCAGGGGGTCAGAGTGTACTGCTAGCTGTTCAAGGCTGCATGTGGCTCATGGGCAGCAAGTTGGACATGCCTGTGTTAGTGTGTACCAAATTACATCCACAGATAAAGAGTATTTTCTTTTTATCCATCTGCTTGAGATCATATTTAATTTACTTTCAGCTTGGCAGAAAGGAAAAAAAAATGTAAAATTTTCACACGTAAACAATTGAAAACCCATGCAGCCAGACAACCTACTTTTAATAATATTCATCAGAAAGATTTCTCTTTGCAACTCCACTTTTTTTACTCAAATACCTTGCTGTTGACTCTTCAAAAAGTCTCTGTGCATAACGTCAGAGCTTGTCTATTTGGAACTGTTTGTCACAGTATGCACCTGTTGGAGATAACTACTCTGTCAATGAGCTGGCCATACTACCTCTCCAACGCTCTTACAGCCAAACTTATCTTCAAAGTCCTTCAAATTTCCTCCCCCAATACATTCTATTCCCTACTGGAACTAATCAATCTTTGTAACTAAAATAATCCCTTCTTCCACTTCGTTGAATAATAAAATATCATTTTGCTATGTTGGCTACCACCTCCTCAAATTTAATAGCTAGTAAACAGCTCCCAGAGAAATTGAAACAAAACAAAACAAAGCCCTGCAATCTCAGTTTCAGACGTACATCCCTAAAACTCTAAGCAGGGGTTGGGGCTCCTACTACTGTGTGAGAAGAGCAAGTTTGAGGCCTCCTGATGAAACAGAACATGCAAGTCTATGGAGCCACACAACATGCATCCCAGGATCCTGAAAGATCAGACTAATGTAGTTACCAAAACACTCCCATCATATTCAAAAAGTCATGACTGTCAAGTGAAATCTTGATGACTGGAAAAAGGGAAACTGCACTCCAATTTTTAAGAAAAGGGGAAAGAAGACCCAGGAAACTACAGGCTGCTGAGCCTCACCTCTGTGCCTGGGGAGATCATGGAGCAGATTATCCTGGAAGCTATATTAAGGTACATGGAAGATGAGGGGGTGATCTGAGACAGCGAGCACAGATTCACCAAGGTCTGATCGTGCCTGACCAATTTGATGGCTTTCTATGCTAGAGTTACTGAAGCAGTGGGCAAAGGAAGAGCAACTGCTGTTGTCTACCTGGACTTCTGCAAAGCCTTTGATATAATCCCACACCACATTCTTATCTCTCAGTTGGAAAGAGAGAGATTTAAAGAGTTCATGATTCAGCGGATAAAGAATTTGCTGAATGATCACAGCCAAAGTGTTCCAACCAGTGGCTTTATGTCCAGGTGGAGGCCAGTAAAGTATGATATATTCCAAGGTTCTGTCCAGGTACCAGTGCTTTTTGTCAACGACATAGACTGGGATTGAGTGCACTCTCAGCAAGTTTTCTGATGACTCCTAGCTGAGTAGTGCAGTTGATACAAGAGAAGGTGGATGCCATCCAAAGGGACCTGGACAGGCTCAAAATGTGGGCCCTGGTGAACTGAATCAGGTTCCATGAGGTAAAGTGCAAGATATTCCACTTGGGTCAGGACAATACCTGATATGTGTACAGACTGGGAGAAGAACTCCTTAAGAGCAGCCCTGTGGAGAAGGACTTGCAGGTAGTGGTGGATGAAAAACTTGGCAGGAGCCAGTAGTATATACTTGCAGCCTGGAAGGCCAACTGTATTCTGAGAAGTATCAAAAAAGGAGTGGCCAGGAGCATAAGGGAGGGGTTTGTCTCCCTCTATTCTGGCCTCATGACGCCCCACCTGGACTACAGCATCCTGTTATGAGGTCCCTAGCACAAGAATAATGGAGATGTTGGAGTGGGTCCAGAAGATGACCATGAACATGATCAAAGGGACATGTCTCCTACAAAGAAAGGTTCAGCGAGCTGGAGTTGTTCAGCTTGAAGAAAAAAAAAACTCCAGGAAAGCCTCTCCGGTGCCTTCCAGTACAAAAAGGGTGCTTAAAAAAAAAAACAACTGGAGACTGACTTTTTACACTGTCTGATAGTTACAAGACAAAGGAGAATAGTTTAAAACAAAAATAATGGAGATTTTAGTCAGATGTAAGGAAAATAATTTTACTTGAACAGCTTGTCCAGAGAAGTTGTGAACACCCCATCCCTGGAAACATTCAAGGCCAAGGTGGATGGGGCCCTGGGCAGCCTGATAGTGTCAGATTTAGTGATTGGTAACCCCATTCATGGCAGGAGGGGTGAAAGTAAATGATCTTTAAGGATCCTTTGAACTCAAACCACTGTAAACCATTCTATTACTTCCTTTTTAAAGTAAAAAAAATAAAAATAAAAAAAAAATCAACTGAAACTGCCTTTGTGTCTGACACTGCATTTCTACTCCACTTTAAGAAGCATACTGACTTCATGCTATGCCAGGTCAGTCTAGTCTGCATGCAAATCAGAAAAACTAAACTGAATCCTGTAAGGTTTCTGTAACCGTATTCTGTGCAGTTTAACTGACTTAAACTAAAAAAATAGGGAAAAAAAAAAAAAGAAACAGACGATAGATTTTATTTACAGTGTTTTTTTCAGTCACAATATGGCACTGGAAGACTTTTATTCTCTGGAATATGTAATTTCCAGCTATGTTAATTCTCAACCAGTCTTGTTAGCACAAAGAGGGAGAAACAGCTGCCTCAGGTAGTAAAATTGCATAGTTACGTCCATGTTGCCAGAAGATAAGAGGAATAATCCAATAGCAATGCTATTTTACCTTTCTGTATTCTGTCTGCAAGGACTTTTGCTGTCAAGAATCACATGAGCTTTAGCATTTACACAAAGTATTCAAGGTTAAAACTGACAGAACTTTGGACTATGAGTAACAGTTTAAAGTAGTGTTCCCCAAAGCAGGATGAATCTTCAAATCATTAGGTTTCTGATTTCCTGATTACTTTAAATTATGAGAATTCATCTGCTATAGAGAATCATAGTGTTTCCTGTTTCACTCACTAGAAATAATAGGAAGAAAAAAACAACAACAGGCATTATAATTCTAGTGGTAGGAATAAATCAGATCTTTATTTCAAACATTACTTTAAAAAATGTTTCAATCATGAGTTGCCTCTCTGAGGTGACTAGCTCTGGTGCAGGAACATTCTGCAGCAGTGTGGACTGCAGTGTGGATGAGGTGGGGGGAGGGGTAGTACTGCCATCACAAATACCCCAGGGCAAGAAGGAAGTCAACAAGAGATGCCTGGAGATCACAGACCTCATGCGAGTGTCTGAGGACAAGTCAGCAGAGCTAGGAGTGGTCGTGGCCACATGCACACATTCAAAGGAAACCCTAAGGAGCATGAGTAACCAGGATGGGCAATTAGGACACAGCAGTAATGGGGTGGTACAGCATTTAGGGCATATAGTTTGCATGGCAGGGACAGAAGACATTCTGCTTTCCCTCTTTTAAAATCAGCAGGAAGAAGCCTTCTACTGAAACAAATATCACCCATCACAAAGGCTGAGCATGACGCAGAAATCCAGACAGGGGCAACAACCTTCCCAGGCAGCAGCATGCATCTCTGGCAGAGTGAAAGAGCTGCCAAGGCCTTCAGCTTGTTACATGTTCTGGAAAGAGCTGGGCTTGTTCAGCCTGGAGAAGAGACAGCTTCAGAGAGACCTCTTTGTGGCCTTTCAGTATTCAAAGATAAAAAAGATGGAGGCTGACTTTTTTCTTGGTCTGATAGTGACAGGACAAGAGGAAACAGTTCTAAACTAAAAGAAGGGAGATGTAGGCTAGAGGTTAGGAAGAAATTCTTTCCTCAGAGTGTGTTGTGGCATTGGAACAGGTTGTCCAGAGAAGTTGTGAATACCCTATTACTGGAGACATTGAAGGCCGGGTTGGATGGGGCTCTTGTCAGCCTGATCTGTTGGATGGGAACCCTGCCAACAGCAGAGAGTTGGAATTAGATAATCATTGAGGTCCCTTCCAATCCAAGTAATTCTATGATTCAAAAATTATTTGAACATTAGCAGATGTATCTCTGAATCTATTTTCCATTTTAAAGGTCCTGCATTAATTTAGTTCTAGTTTACTCCTAATATTAATATATTTAAATATCTTTTGAAAACACTTGATTACATAACCAATGTTCTAAAAAAAAATTAATTTCATAAAATTAAGCTGAGATTTTGTAGCACTCAGTTAATAAGCATTCACGGGTAATAATATTAACATATGAAGTAATTTTCATAGAAAACATAGTCAGAAGCAAAGTGATAATGTAGATACTGAGCTACTTACAAAACCCATGTCCTGCAGCCCATTTTTATTTAAATTCACCTGAAAATGCATATTTTTAATATTTTTCTGTGAACGTTGCAAATAATTTCCCCTTCTCAGTTCAAAATATATATATTTTTTCCCTGCAGTTACCTAATGGGAAGAAAACCATGCTCAATTTTGAATAATTTCATTTTTCAGACAAAAAAACAAATTTGATACTGTCATGTAGTTTATCATACCTAGATTTCCTTTACTGCATTACAGTTTAATATAGATTTCACACCTTTTGTTGCTGTTGCATTAGTACATAAAAAGGTTTCTTTTCAGAAGGCCTAAGGTTTTGGCAGTTCTAAGAGGCTGAGCAGACTAAGATAACAAACATTTGAGTAAGGGAAATTATAGTTCTCCACATTAAGATATCTAAAGCTGAAGCATTACTATAAATATTTTACTGAATATGATGAAGAATCTAAGGGGGAATGGTTTTAAACGGAGACAGGGGAGATTTAGGTTAGATATTAGGAGGAAGTTTTTCACTCCGAGGGTGGTGACACACTGGAACAGGTTGCCCAGAGAGGTTGTGGACTCCCCGTCCCTGGAGGCATTCAAGGCCAGACTGGACGTGGCTCTGGGCAGCCTGGTCTAGTGGTTGGCGACCCTGCACTTAGCAGGGGGGTTGAGACTCGATGATCTTTGAGGTCCTTTTCAACCCAAGCCATTCTATGATTCTATGATTCTATGAAGAGTAAATCACAAAGCCTCACTCTAGCTGTAACATAATTTCTCAAAATAAAGTGAAATACATTGATTGGTTGTGATAATTTGGAAGTAAGTTTCTAGGTGAGGGAATACAAGAAAGACTATTCAGAGCAGAAGCTGCGGAGTAAGATTAACAGCATGAGAAAGCAAGGCTGAGAACCAAGGACTTCTCCAGAAGAAGAGAAAAGCAAAAGGAACATCTGGCAGCTCTGACTGGGTAAGTGCCTGCATGCACCATTAAGGACTGTTTGTGGAATACTTTGCTGACATGTAAAGGTGGATGGGAAAGCTAAAAAAGGAAATCTGCGAATGTATTTAAATGATGTGAGACCCTGTAATAAATGATTTGGATCGTTCATATCTGAGGCCTGATTGCCACACCTAGGACTCCTGGGAGAGAGAGACATAAAACCTTTTTCTGGATTTGTGACACAAAAATATTTTGCATGCTTTTGAATTCTGGAAAGAGAGCTACAGGGTTTTTCGTGCTCTTGCATTTAAGCATGAAGAATCCTATGGATGTGTATGATGTACCTACAAGCATCACTATTCAGAATAGTATAATTATATACATATATGTGTACACACAGTAGAAAATTTACAGGTAGAAATAATAATCACATAATTAATTTTATAATTCATGTACATAAGAATAATTTAGAGGTATCTAAATAGTTATAAGTATAAACAAGTACTCATATAGGTAGAAAAAATTGTTGCAAATCCAAATAATAGATGAGGTGGATATTATTACTATTATTATTTTCCTCTCTTCAGGAAATAATAATAAAATTGCCTTATTTATTTCTTCATTTATTTATCACTTGTATCTCTATCAGTTTCATCTGGTAGAAAATTAAATGATAGAAGGTGCTTTCCATATCTCTCCAGACTGGAAAAAATAATAAAGATTTCATAGCATGAGTCATTGCTTTCTTGCGTAAGATGTTTTCTGATGACTACTTTTGTAAGCTTACCAATTTCAAGGTTGACTTTTCTACTAAATGGAGTCAGCTAGCCTTCTGCAGTGAATTAGTAGTTAGCTTTATGATATATACAGAAACTACTTACAAGAGACTGATTTCCCTGCAAAATACAGGCATGGAGGGGGATAATACTTAGTCATAAAAGTAGTTCAAGTTAATAAAAAATACTTTTCAATTATCAATGTTACACCTAAATATGGCTACAGTGCTGAAAATTGCAGAAATCAGAATATATCAGAAAACATAACTCTTAAATACTTATACACTTATATAAATGAAGCTTGGTTGATCATTAAAAATCAATGGCAAATTATGATCTGATTTACTACATTTTAGATTATGTGTGAGGTACACATAACTAATGCTCAAAGTTTTTCACTGAGCTTTCTGTAGAATATTTGCAACTTGGCAAAATGGAAGTGTGTTTATGTATATGATATGGATTTGTTAAAGTTCATAAATCTAAGTCAGCTTACATTTTAATAATTCAATGTACTTTTTATATAGAATGTATTACAGTTATTATACAGTAATTTGAAAAATTACAAAGACATAAAAGTTTAAAGAAATGGAATATATATCAGTTCCTTTCTGGAATGCTTATTTTCTAAAGATATAGAAGTGTCTTTCCCCAACTACTGGTCATTTTAAAATTGGTATGCGGTACTCTTATTAGCACATCAATGTATCCTAAATTTATTAGTTAAGAACTCAAAGGAATATTCTTAAGTTAAGAAGGTCACTCTCTGTGAAAAGATATTGAAGGCCTAGAAACCTAAAAAAGAATGTCTTAGTAAAGGGTTAAGCAAAACAACACTGTAAGTTTGCCCAGAATTATTACTATCAACGAAGCTAATCTATTTAAATACTAGTTTATGAATAAAACATATTTTATGATATCTTGACATTTCAGATGCAAAATATGTACTACAATTGCTTATAAACTGTTATTAAATTTTAAAAATTACTCTTTAACATTTCACAATTTCACTAAAAGAATACCAGAACTGAGCATTGCTCAAACTGCTCAACATATTCTGGATTGTGCCTGTGATAAAATTCCTGCCCTTGTGCCTCTCTTCATTTACTTGGCATGAAGATCTCAGTGGAAGTCATCATGAAAAGGGCACTGAGGATATTTTTAAATCTATGCCTGAACTGAAATCCACTCTGATCAATGACATTAGTTAGGTACAAGTCTATGTGGCCAGATGATATACATCCAAGGGTCCTGAAAGAACTGACTGATGTGGCTTCCCCACACACTCCCCATCACATTTGAAAAGTCACAGCTCCCTGGAGACTGGAAAAAGGGAAATATGACATTTTTAGAAAGGGTAGGAAGACACAGGAAACTACACATTAGTGAGCCTTACCTCTGTACCTGAGAGGATCACAGAACAGACCCTTCTGAAAGCAATGATAAGGCACATGCAAGACCAGGAAGTGATCTGAGACCATCACAAAGGGCAGATCATGCCTGACCAATCTAGTGGCCTTCTGTGATGGAATGATGGCATCTGTCAACAAGGGAAGACTGACCAATACCATCTACTTAGACACGGTCCTCTGAAACAGCCTCACACAAGATTCTTGTCTCTAAGTTAGAAAGAGATGGATTTGAAGGGTGGACAATACAGCGGATGAAGAACTATCCAGATGGCCACATCCTGAGAGTGGCAGTCAATTGGTCTATTTCCACACGGAGGCCAGTTATGAGTGGTGCGCCCCAGTGGTCCTTCTTGGAACAGGTGCTCTTTAATATCATTAGGCATGACTTATTGAGCATGCCCTCAGCAAATCTGCAGATAACTCTGAGTGGTACAGTTGATATGACAGAAAGAATGGATGCCATCCAAAGGGAACAGGACAATCCTGAAAAATGGGCCCAAATGAACCTAATGAGGTTCAACAAGGCCAAGTGCTAGATGCTGTACATGAGTTGGGATAATTCCAGATGTGTACAGACTGGGAGAAGAACTCATTGAGAGAAGCCCTGTGGAGAAAGATCTGGGGGTTCTGGTGGAAGAAAAGCGAGACATGAGCCATGTGCATACACTTGCAGCTTGGAAGGCCAACAATATCCTGGGCTGCATCAAAAGAGGGGTAGCCAACAGTGCGAGAGACATGATTGCATCCCCTTTATTCTGCCTTTGGAAGGCCACACCTGGAGTACTGCATCTCGGTCTGGCGTCCCAAGCATAAGATGTGGAGTGGGTCCAGAGGAGGAGGGAGCTAGGATTATTCAGCTTGGAGAAGGAAAGGCTTCAGAGGGACTTAATTGCAGCCATTCACTATTTGAAGGAAGCTTATAAAAAATAGAGATTTTTTTTTTTTTTTACATGGTCTGACAGTGTTAGGACAATGGTGAATAGTTTCAGATTTAGGCCAGATGTTAGGAGAAAATTTTTTACTCAGAATGTTGTAAAGCACTGGAACAGGATGCCCAGAAAAGCTGTGGATGCCTGGAGTTGTTCAAGGCCAAATTGGATGGGGCCCTGAGCAACCACTAGCAACCCCATGGAGTAGGGGGCTGACACTAGATGATCTTTATGATATCTTTCAACCAAAGCCATTTTATGATTTTATGATTCTAGAATTCTATTGCGTACTTTAATTTTGTCCTACATTTCAGAATTTTATTAGTTATATTTGTATAGTGTTATACATCTGCTACATCTGTTATACTATCTGCTATACATCTGGTATTCAATTTTGCATGTATTTCATCTCACTTGGGAAGTTTTGAAATGAGCTAGAAATTTCATGAAGTGATTAACTTGCCACGGTATCTATGGAACTTTCATGTTCATTTTCCATCTTTTCTTTCAAAGATGAGAAACAGTAAGAAAGAACATTCAGATTAAGTCTGTGGAATATCTACTTGCTTATAATTTTTTTTAGCTGCAGAAAATAGCTAAAGACAGGCTTTTTCATCCTGCAAATAACATGAATGCGAATTTTAAGATTTATTGCAATCTATTGATTTCTAACTAACATCAATTTTTAGGAATTTTAAATATTGAACTTTGTATTGCTGTATTTATAAAAGAATTATTACTTACTTTAAATGAGAAAAATGAAGTCTCAGGCAAAGAAGTTCCTAAAAATATTATACTTTTAAAGAAGTAGAAATATATCATAAAATGTGCTACTGATTCAGTCTCATTCATTCATTTTACCTCACTGTCTACTATGATTTCTATTTACTAGAGAATAAGAAAAAACAGCATCTTTTAATTAAATTATCAATTAACGCTTTTGTTCGCACATCAGTAGCCCTGCCAATGGAGCTACTTGACGTTTTCATGTTGATTTCAGTCACTGAGAGAAGGCATACACGCAACTGCACTGAAGATTAATAAATATAAAAAACAAAGTTCAATACTTATCTTTAAGCTTAGCTGTTGGAGTATGTCCACAGCATTTTTGTGTGATGCTTGGCAATTCAGTGGCAGGTAGTAGAATTAATTTCAACATGGAAAATGATGTTAATATGCTGTTGAGTGCTGCTCCGTAAAGCAGAGACTTTTTTTTTCCCCACACCTTCTTTCCATTCACTACATTCAAAGCATTCATTACAACCTCTCTGACTTCTTGATAAAAGAAAAATAAACATTGGTCCAGGAACCAAGGATAGATTTCACTTCTCACTGAAAATCTGAAGGAAATACAGCATGGAATATATGGAATATATACAGGAATATATCGCAATGATGTAAAGGCAGCAGGAGGAGAATTGTTACACCTTGCACACCAGCAAAAAGAGCACTAATTGAAGGTAAAGAGAGATGCTTTAAAGGAGGTGGCAAGAGAAAGATTGTTTAATTTTTCATTCCACACTTTCATATTAAAATCTCTGGACTTTTTGTAGGTGTGTTACAGGAAGAATGTTTTATATTTTTATATTACTTTCCTTTATAATTGAACAATTTCAGACTTGGTCATTGGAATTCAAGAAATTCTTTTTTTTTTTTCCCAATACATTTGAAATTAGTGAAGTATACATTATATAGGAAATCTCTTACATTCTTAACTTAGGAGATTGTCCAAATCTCTCATTTTGAGATAACTAATAACAGGTGAATTCTTCTGATGTTTGTTTATTAGCAACACAATCCCACTCCCTCCAATCCCAAATGAGCTGAAACAAATTTAACTGTTGAAATTCATTTTAGTTTGGTCTTACTCTCAGCCTATTCAATAATTTCAATAAATATTTGAATACTGTATTCCTGAGCAAGTTCGTTGAAAAAAAGTTCTCACTTTTTTTCCTATTTCTGAATTCATGGTAGAAAAACAAACTCAATTTCAACTATGAATCTATAACTACTACGGTTTCCTTGCTTTTTCCATGCTTTTCAAAATGCATTTGCTGGTAATTAACCTTTTTCATATTTCCATGAGAAACAAACTTTTATTTTTTGTTTTAACTACTGATATGTATGTTTCATTTGTCAATTTTGATCTACCCAGTGCAAGTTATTCAAAAGTGTTTAAACTATAGTGTTTGAAGAAAAGGGGGCCTAAAAGTTATCTTAAATACTCAGTAGAATGGTAGACTGAATATTAATGGGAAAAAAAAAAAAAGGTTTCTTCCTACTTCAAGGAAAAAGAAAGCTGCAAGTCAGATTCCTTAGTTACTTACCAGCTTCCACATTCAATTTTCTTCCAATAAATTCTAAACCAAAGTAACCCTGTGAATATGGGGCATGATAATCATAGCCAGATCTCTATCCAGCTCACTTAATAGCCGAGATAGGCAGTATACTTGACAGACTTCTGAATTTTTACTTATAAAAAGTAAAAGGTTATTAATTCAGATGCAAGCTAAAGTTCTTGGATGATGGGCTTACAGCCCAAATAGTAAATATTTTCCACTGATCTCAGTGGAATAATGAATGAAATAACTTCATGCACTTACAACAAACTATAGTGTAATATTCATCATTCTGCAGTTAAAAACATATTACAGCAAGCCTGATCTCAACGATGACACAGCTTTGTCCCTTCTTGACAGGAGTTTCGTCCACAAGCTGTCCATTGAAAATAACATCTCAAGAAATCTTCTATATTTGCAGATGAAGCAAACCATATGTAATGCCAAACTGAGCTGAAAATTCACTATGAAAATTACTGGCAAAGTCTGCACACATGGACTCTATGGCTGAGGTTAAATGCTGATACTCACGGTTTCAATAACTAGTGATGACATGCATGCTTTGAGTGCTGGCCGTTATTTGGATGCCTAGCTTCTACCTATAAAGATGATTATGTTTCGTCTGTTTTATGAGAAAACAATCCAAACAAACATACAGACAAACAACTTTAAATACTTCTGTTCCTGCCTGTCTTATTCAAGACTTTTGCAGATCTGAGAGCTTAACCACAAGGTTCTCTATTGTTATCTATGTTTGTTGTTGTTTTTGTGGTGGTTGTTTCGTTTTGCTTTTTTGTTTGTTTGCATTTTCTCTTTGACCAAAGTAGTAATGACCTTTTACTTCATTCCATGTAATCATGATGGTAGAATAAACACAGAAATAAAGTGACCTGTAATTTTAGCAACCCTTCAAATAGTTCAGCATTAAAGTTAACAATGATATGAAGAGTAAAAACGTACCTTATCTGTTAGTAAATATAAAAGTATCTTCCTTTTTTGGCTAGAGAATATGCTAAAGAAATAATACGCTGCTGGTTTACCTCACCTCCTGCAGATAGGTATTTAATGAATCTGCCGCCTGACCTACTGCCTCCAGTGAGTCAGATGTCAACATGAGATGATCAGTATAGCGATACAAGCTAACAGTATTAGGTTTTTCCTAATTTGCTGGGTCACGCACCACTAGGTTATGGGAGTATGCTGGCGAATGTACATACCCCTGTGGAAGGACCTGGAAGGTCCACTGCCTGCCTCCCCATGTAAATGCAAACTGGTCTTGCGATTCTTCAGCAACTGGAATACTGAAGAACGCATTCGCCAGCTCTAGGACACAATGGTAGGTTTTTATTTCCCTACTCAGCGTGTCCATTGGGGAGGCAATATCGGGAATGGCTGTGTGAACAGGCAGTGGTGTGACCTTATTTAATTCTCTATGATCTACTGTCATTCTCCATCTGCCATCTGACTTCCTCACTGGCCATATGGGGGAATTATATGGGCTATGTGCAGGTCTTATGATCCCAGCTTTTTCTAACTCCTGCCCAGTCCTTGATACTTCATCCTGCCCCCCCAGGAGTCTATACTGCCACACATTAGTAATCCAGCGCGGTTCCAGCAGGCGAATAGGCTCATGCTTCACATGGCCTCTCAATATCGCCTGCACTGCCTGGATACTGATACAGCTCTGTTGGAGTCTGAACTCTCCTACGGTTGTCTGGAGAGCCAGACCCCATAAAATGTCTGTGCCCAAGATGTACTCTGGGACTGGGGCAATAGACACCTTATACTCCCGGGGTGGGAGACGCCCAACCCCCAGTTTCAACCACATCTGGGTAATTGGAATGGTCTGTCCCCCAAAGCCACCGATCATCGCTCTATCTCCATTAAACTTAGACTAATCTCCATAAATAATTGATGTTTCCGTGCCTGTGTCAACCAACGCCATAACCCTTTGTATGTTCTTTCAGGGCCAAAAAGTGGTCAGCTCAACACAGGGCCTCTGCTCCCGTCTGGAGGCCCTAGTTACAGGGGGACTAATATCCCCTATCAATCCATGAATTGGGCGAGTGCCAAGTCTTTTTCCTCAGGTGGCTTGGGCATGGTAGTCCGAGTCACCTGGGGAGGCTTTTTCCTTTTATTAGGGACTACGAAGTCCTCTAGTTTCCAAGTATTTTCTGGTACTCATTCAATTATTCGTACCCCTGCTCTTTTGGAGGTATCTTGAAATTTTTGGTCGTCCCTTAGTTGTTTCTACAAGGGAAGAAAAACGTGATCAGGTTGGCGACCGATTTTAGCAAAAGCCACCCCGGCCCGTGTAAGGTCATTGAACGGATGTTTTTGGGACACGCATATGTGGCCCAGTTGGGGTGTCTGTGGGGCAGCTTTTCTAGTTTTAATAACTGGATATACCTCAGCCCCTTCCACTGTCCTAGTATTATGCCTTGCCCTTAAGCACTCTGTCTCCCCCAGATCAGCCACCAACTGGGCAGCCTGCTGAACAACGGCTTCTGAGGCCACCAGGGGGCTCAACAGAGATACTAAAGTGCCATAATAGCGGGAGGGTGCCTGTTGTAAAATTAGGTCCCGCATTTCAGCTGAGAATTTTATTAAATGGGGACTTTCAAAGGCTTCCTCGTAAATCGCCTCTTTCATTCCTAGCTTACGAATATATGTTTGGAGGTCCTCCATGGAGGACCATAAACCTGCATGCACCGGGATATCGGCCTTATTAGGCCAAGTGATACGGCATACTGCCATCAACCAATCCGTTAGGGAATGATCTTCCTCATTATGTTGCACAGTGGCATACAGTCTTTGCCTAAGGGCAGGGTGCAAGGTAATGGATGCGAGCTTGGAAACTCCTGGTCCACTGACCACAACATTCTCTGCCCCCATGTCCCATAATCAGAGTAACCAAGCCGGTACACTTTCCCTTGGTTACTGCGGAAATCGTTGCACCAAATCCATCAATTCAGATGCTGTATAGGGGCGAGCTGTTACATGGAGACGGATTTGGGCAGGGGGCCATTGATCAGGGAGCGCCCCTGCTGGTCTAGCCTGTATCTTTTTTGTTTTTTTGTGTCATCACAGGTCAGATCTCAAAGGGATCCACCTCACCTGATTTTTTCCCTGTCAGTAGGCCAAGTGCTTGCTTGAGTTTTTCAACGTGATCACACAGTAGTAATTGGTTCTCATTTTCTAAAGAATTCTTTGGAATTTCTGCACGATTTAGAGCCATTAATAGTGGCCATGCAGCAGTGAACGCAGCCAGTCGGCGTTCCTTTGTAATTAGGATATTTTTATCTAATTCATAGAAATATTTTGCCATGCCAGATGAAGATTGAGAAATACTTCCACTATCCCTCAAGGGGCCCCATTTTTCAACTATGGCTACTGGTTCATAAAAAAGTGAACCCAGAAATCCTGGGATGTGCCCTGGCAGGGTTTTATCTAGAGGAATGAGGTTCTCCCCCTTGGCCCACTTAAAGACATTCAAAAGGAAAGCCATTTGAATATTTTGGTCAGCCTTGCTCACCAAATGTAGCGACTGGAAGGACAAACACGATGGAAAAGGCGTTACAGAAGAGGTGGAAGGAGCAGCACGATAGCAAGGTGCTACACATATCAGAAGATTCTGAGCTCACAGGGAAAAGCTTCCACCAAGGAGGGATCTCCAGAAAGAGGTGAATTGCCTTCACCTGTGCTCCCAGGGCTGATTGGGTCTTTCCTCCAGGTGCTCAATCAGTGGTTCAGGCTATGACTCAGTAGTTCCCATACAGATGGAAAGAAGTCAAAGGTAATACTATGAGCGTTTTTAATGTTTGCATGTGTTAGAGTGTAATGTGAAAGAAAAGACAATTCTAAAATAATAATATGTTAACAGGGTACAAACAATTTCATAGTATATGTAAACAGTCAAATGTGAAAACGTTTCACATAAGCATTTTAAAAAGACCAATATATAGTTTAATTAGAACTCAGATGTTAGGTAAGATTTTTGGAGCATGTTACTTTAAATTAAGCTAATTCAATTTATTATATATATATATTTAAGATCACAACTTCATTCAAAACATAAGTTCACACTTCTGTATACTGGAATAATGAAATGCATTAGGATTTTTTTACTGTCAAGTTTCTGTCTAACAGTACATAGCAACTCTTCCAGTAAGTCACGGAAATGCAAGATTGGAAATGTTTTTGTCAGTGCAAAGCACTATTACAATTTCATGTTTTTACACGTTTATCAACTTTATATAGGTACAAAATATATGTATGTGGGTTACCAGATTTGTTTGAAAAGCTCTGAAGAAACAGTACAGTTGTCATTGTCTGAACAGTTTATTCCTTGTTTCCTCATTAAACAGAAGTCAGTGTTTCCAGCAGCTCCTTCTCAGAAAAACCAGAATAGTAGGTCTAGACACCTTTTACTCATGTTCTATTTACTGACAGGAGGGAAGTTGAGCTTCATGATATCCTGAAATTAGGCTACACTCTGAATCACAGCTTCCAAACATCAGATAAAAATTATTTGAAATAGTAACACATGCTCCTACTATTTTTAGGTATATCAGAAAAGTTTTGTTTTGTTTTACCAATAACACATACTGCCACACAGTACAGACCTTCTGTGACAAATGCTTAAGGTTTTCTAACTGTAATCTACATTTTCCAATACATCCTTATAGAGTGGCATACAAAGACCCTTATGTCTTTGCATTTCCTCTAAGCTATGATAAATGAGCTTTTTTTTTTTTTTCCTTGCTAAGAAAAGACATTAATTTAAAAAGATGTTCTTGGAATAGGCACAAATATATGCCCAACGCTGTCTACAGTTGATGCTGGAAAATCACAGAGGATTTCAGATTCAGTCAGGAAGAATCCTTTACAATACAATTACAAAAACATCCACATTTTGAAGGTATAATTTTACCACAATGAGAACTGACTATCTGTGCAAAGTGAATTATTTGAGATTGGTTTATGTTTTCTTTCTTCTTTAAAACAACAAATGTGTCTCTCCAGCCCCAATAACCCGGAATATGTTCAATGTGCATAATTTCAACATTGTGCATGGAGTAGGAAAGTGCTTAAAATAATTTGTTTAAAAAAAAAAAAAAGGAAAGAATAAAGGCATGAATCAGTCAATAAAATGCACTCACCCTCTCTTCGATTAAGCTTTGCAAATCCAGGGCTGTGACTGCTTGACAGCTCTGATGAACTGCTAAATGATGACTGAGGCAAAGTAGACACCAACTGATCATCACAATTATCTGTCAGTGAAAAAAAATAAAGTTCTCCTTAATGCAGTAATGACCCACTTATTGGAACCAAATGCAAAGAGAACTCTAGTAAAATATCTGAATTAAACCTGAGAGGCTAAGTATCTGGGAGGCTAAGAATATCTCAAAATATCTCCCACTGCTCTAGTATATGTAAAGATATCTGAAGTTATTGGAGCGTTTGTTCTTTCCATGAGGCTACTAGGGTATAACTTACTGTGTTCTTCAACTGGCTGTACATTTCTAAGCTAACTTCTGAGATCATACCTATAACCAGTCCACAGCTCCCTCACTACCATTTGTATAGGTACGTACTAACAACTTTTAGCTCTGATGTTATTTGAATAGCATGAAACTATAAACCCAACGCATGCTCTTTATTTCTTTTAGACTTGAAAATCAAAAATAATCTCTTCAATTTTAAGCATTGTAAGAATGCCTAAAGAGAAAATCTTTCACTTTTCTAATGTTTTGTGCTTGATAAAGATCCAGCACAAAATCATTATTGTACAGTTTTTAGCATGCAAGTCCTAACCCCATACAGAAGGACACCTGATTTTTTCAGGAAAAAGAAGACTTAACTGAAGCATAAAATCAGTGGTGCATAAGTAAGCAAATGCTAATCAATAATATGGGTGTCAAATGCCTCTTCAGCTCAATTACTATATGGTACATGTGGTATATCGTACAATCTCCACTTAAATTTGCAAAATATAAATTTATAATCAATTTCTGCTCTAGTTTTAGCTGAAAGAAAACTAAATTTAAAACACTAGAAGTGTAAGCAAGTTTTTCTCTAGCTGTTGATTATAAAATGCAGGGAAATTACGTAAGCTATTTGTCTTTATGAAATAGTTCTTTTCAGGACAAACATTGTCTGGGTGCAATGCAGAGGTGAGTACTTCTTCTACAAAGCTACCTGTTTGTCTACCAGATTCTCACTCTCAAAATCAGGAATATGAATTAAAACATCTTTTCCTGATTCAGTGATAAATGAGTCTTTCTGCTGAATCATTATGGATAGGTATGTATTAGCACAACTCCTTTCACACAAATGTCCCCAGGGACTTTTTAAACACTTCCAAATCTCTTTCATTTTTTTCAGATTGGTTCATTTGTTTCCATAACCAAAACTGTTTCTAAGGAGGAGGCATGATACTGTCCATGACTGCTATGGTTAGAAGTTCTCTCAAATCTAATAAGTAACATCCAGTCTCAACAAGGAAAACGCCATGTGGTCTTGACTTCTAACAAAGTCAGGATAACACACTTGTATAAAAGGAACCAGTAAAACAAAAAAAAATTACTTTCATAAATGTGTTTCCTGATCTAGACTTCAATAATAGAATCTGCAAAATTTTGTAACTACTATTTAATGTCTAGAGGTGAGCTCATTTTTCACCTCATTATCCACAGATTAGAGTTATAATGGGAAAGAGGCTGTGATGCTTGGGAGAAATTGTCCAACTGGTAAGCACAGAATAAGGAAAAAAAAGGAAGCAAGATTCCATTTCACAATCAAACTTATTGCAATGATAAATCTTAGAAGAGGACATTATTAGTGAAATATTTCTTCATAGGACAGCAAAAAGGCCTACATAAAAGAAGTGTATAATGCTACTGTATTTCACAGAGAGAACTACATCGTTGTTTCTAAGAACTTCAAGAGTCACTGAAATCTTTCCCTGTCAAAATCTATATTGTAAGACTGTATAACATTTCGAAAATTAAGAAGAGAAAATAGAAAGCAATTTCCCATTCATATCTCTGTATAAGATCTGGAATATACCTTCGCTTTCACATGGCTCATATTTTCGACTTCTCTCTTCTGGTAAGGAGTGATGTGTTATAAAATAAATCACGAGGAGAAAACAGTATGATACACACTTACAAGATCTATCAAATACACAAAAGCTGAACATACTGCTTTTACAATACTCTTGGATCTGCCCAAATTTTCATGACTTAGAAAAGACTTTTTAATTTAGACAAAAATATTTTTATTTAGAAGTAATAATTTCTACAGGAAGCCTTTGTATTATTTATGTCTGCTTGCTATGTTTCCGCATTTTTCCTCCTTATGTACAAATTGGAAAGTCATTCCTTTGAGATATTCCCAGAAAAACTCATTAGGGATTGACATGTTATTTATCTTAATATTAATGTACATCAATTTCAATTTATATTAGGAAGATACATAAGCACTTGAATATATTATAATGAAATATTTCTTTTTTTGCTTTTACACAACAGTCATTAAAGAGAAGTGAGAAATACCTGAGACACAGATCTATTCCTTGAGTAATTACATGTGTTTTACAATATCAGATATGCTTTGTTTCAATCCCACTCATTATTTTATTGCTTACCACTTAAGACATATTCTTTATCCAGGTTGTTGTATCCAAATAAACAGTACTTGAATCTACTTCTGTCTGTCTGTAGCTAAGAGTTTAAAACAACTAACTAGAAATGTTGTACCTTATGAGCTCATTGAAGAAGTTCTTAGCTACAAACCACCAGCTACAAAACATTTTTTCAACACCTCATTTTATTTTATGGAATATTTTGAGGCATTTCCACATTTCCCATTTGAATCACATAGAAGAGATATCAAATCTTCATTTGCTGACATTTTCTAGCTGTTTTCAGCTGCTTAGTAGTTTGAATGCTAGTGACTTTTTCTTCTCTTCATATTTATTTTCATCAACAGATTTCAACTATTTCTTGGAGTGGACTAGAAAGAGAAGCTTGTTGCCCCAGAAGATTAAAAAAAAAAAAAAAAAAAAAAAAAAAAAAAAAAAAGTTTAGTGGCTTTTTTTGAGGCTTTTATAACAGTTTTGCTGAGAATTGAAAGACCAATTTAGCAAGAAGAGAAACTTCAGGGCAGCATTAATTCTTTTATTCTATTTGAACAAAATATTGCAGCTTTCTGACAGAATTGTTAGCCTTTACAGATTGTAGTTCAGCAAAGAATTCTGAGGCTTAGCAGATAATTTTCTCTTATGTGATGCTTGCATCAGGTATATGATGCTTCCTGTAATGTAAACATGCAACACTACATTTTGTTCCTTTCATGAATCCATCCAGACTTAACAATTTCAGATAGGTCAAGACAAGGAAGAACTGAGAAAGGGAAGCGAGCAAAAGAAACCAAATTTCTTCTGCACTTACTGACCACCTATTGTCCAGAGTGTTAAAAGTCCTTTTTCAGAGCATTTAAAAGTCAGATCAGAGAGAAAATGACTGTAATTAAAGAAATCTCAGTTAAATAATGAAGAACTGAAAGACATATAAGATTCTTATTCCAATCACAGACATTTGAAAGGATTCACAAGTTACAATCAAACTTCAGAATCCAGCATTCTTCCCACACTTGGAATTATGATTTCACTAATCTTTTTTAATTTTACTTCAGCTTACTTCAACTTTTATCTGATTTTATGAAACTTTTTGTTACCACAGTTTAGGAAAAAGGAGCATGAAAATAACAGTGAAATATTTTAATGCATTCTGCCGAAGTGAAATAAAGGAATTCTGTGTTACTAGTACACAGAGATCAAACAAGAGTCAACATCTCTGGTCTTAGTTGATGGTAAAGAAATATTTATAGTGAAAGAGCTTATCCATTCCTGATTCATTATTTTCTAGAAAACTTCAGTCTGTGATCCAATGCAAGTGGATTGCGAACTTCCAGCTGCTCAAGGAACTGCTGGGTGGGATCCCCTGGGAAACTGTCCTTAAGGGCGTAGGAACAGAGCAGAGCTGGCAGCTCTTTAAGGACACCCTCCTGAGAGCCCAAGAGCTCTCCATTCCCCAGCAAAAGAAATCGAGCAGAGGAGGCAGGCGACCGGCATGGCTGAACAAGGACCTGCAGCTTAAACTAAGAGAAAAGAGGGAAATGTACAGGAAGTGGAAGCAGGGTTGTGCAGCCTGGGAGGAATATAGGGCTGTTGTCTGCATGTGTAGAGATAGGATCAGGAAAGTCAAGGCACAGGTAGAGCTGAACTTGGCTAGGGATGTGAAAAATAACAAGAAGGGGTTCTACAGGTACATAGGCAAGAGAAGACAAGTCAAGGAGAGTGTTCCCCCTCTGATAAATGAGGATGGAGAAGTGGTTTCCTCAGACAGGAAAAAGCTGAGGTGCTCATAAGTGGTTTGCCTCGGTCTTCACTGGTGGTCAGGCTCCCCGTGTCTGCCAGGACCCTGAACCTCAAGGTGTGGGTGAGAGGAGCGGATTTTGTCCCACTGTAACAGTGGAACAAGTTCGAGACCTCCTCTTGAAACTGAATGTGTGGAAGTCCATGGGGCTGGATGATATCCATCCTAGGGTTCTGAGAGAGATGGCTGATGTGGTTGCCAAGCTGCTCTCCATCATATTTGAAAAATCATGGCTGTCTGGTGAAGTCCCCTGTGACTGGAGAGAGGGAAACATTACTCCCATTTTTAAGAAAGGGAGAAAGGATGACCCGGAGAACTACAGGCCGGCGAGCCTCACCTCTGTGCCTGGGAAGATCATGGAGCAGATCCTCCTAGAAGACATGTTAAGGCACATACGTGACAAGGAGGAGATCCGAGACAGCCAGCATGGCTTCACCAAGGGTAGATCTTGCCTGGCCAATCTGGTGGCCTTCTACTGTTGAGAAGCAGGTTGCTCGGCAGCTCGTAGCTACTGATTTACTAATGATTTATGATGTAATGATGTAATCCCTAGATACGTGGAATGTGGTGTTTCCAGTGTGTTCTAGTATATTTCAGCATATCCATAGTATTCTGTATCCATAGTGTTGTAGTTAACAACATATCCCATATATGGAGATTACTCGGGCAACGATTTGTTAGCGTGCACGTTGCATAGAGCTTGTATCCCTGGACCCTGTATCCCTGGAAGCATATATGCTATATAAGATGGTGTGTTGCTACAATAAAATTGGATGCATCTCATATTGAGTTGATCGTGCGTTCCCCACGCGAGTACCGGTAGGGCAACCCTTTGGGGATACCGGGGCGTTCCCCAACATTCTACGATGAAGTGACGGCATCGGTGGATGGGAGGAGGGCGATGGATGTCATCTACTTGGACTTCTCCAAAGCCTTTGACAATGTCCCTCATCACATCTTTCTCTCCAAACTGGAGAGGTATGGATTTGAAGGATGGACTGTTCGGTGGGTTAAGAACTGGTTGGCTGGTCGCAGCCAAAGGGTTGTGATAAATGGTTCTATGTCAGGGTGGAGGCCGGTCACGAGTGGTGTCCCGCAGGGCTCAGTCCTGGGACCGGTGCTCTTCAATGTCTTTATCAATGACATAGACGATGGAATCGAGTGCACCCTCAGCAAGTTTGC
>NW_018364708.1:24504-26159 GCF_002078875.1 Numida meleagris | reverse complement strand
GAAGAACACAGGCGGATGAGAAGCGTCCAACTCACGTTGAATGGATGAACGTGCACAAGTCCCTCGTCACGGCTCACATCACAGCCATGTGCTGCCGTGTCCATAGGATCACGGGGTTGGAAGCTCTCTGTCCGTCCGCACTGCGGACAGCACTGGGACAGCCCCGCTTCCATCTGTGTGTTGGGCCGGCTTCAGAGCCGCAGCCCGGCCGTGAAAGCCTTCCTCCTCATTCCCAGGAAAGAGCACCGGGAAGAAAGGAAAACTCCACCATCTTTTGCAAGACCTCTCTTTTCTTTTTCTCCATCTCTTGCCACGTGGTCACAGGACGGACAGTTTTCTGTAAAAGAAGAGAAACTCTTCTCAAACAAGAGTGCAGGCTTGGGGAGCTCTTTGCCCACACGCAGACCCCGTGGGAGGCTTCAGGTCAGGACACTGAGGGCAGGGCAGCCATTTCTCTCCCTCTCTCTCCCTCTTCCCTAGAAGGTGTCCAGCTGCAGTGCTTTGCTCCTAAGCTATGCCACCCCCACCCCCAAAGCCTTCTCTTCCCGCCGGGGACCTAGAGGAGCAAGGAGCTGGAAAGAAACAGTCTCCTCTCTGGCCCAGAGCAGCTTCACGCTTAGCTAGGCCTTCCAAAAGCTGCCAAATCATGGGCCCTGGTGCGTTGGCTGCGTCAACAGAAGACAGCGTGACATTGCAGAAGGAGGAACTCGCCTCTGCTGATGCAGCAGCCCAGGGCTCCAGGGAATGTGGCCGTCCCATCTCTCAGAGCCAAGGGGTCTTGGGAGAGTCCCCACTGTTCCTCCACCTCTGCTTTTCTGCAGGGAGATGGCACTCCGCAGTGACGCGGATAGGAATCGCACACCTGTTTTGCAGCCTCTCTCGGGGTCTTTGGCGCTTGCAGATGCGTTGTGGAAGCATCCAAAGGGAGGTGGGCTTCTCATGCAGCCCGATGGTGATACAACCACTATTTGGGGCATTATCATTGCAGTCCGGGCTCCATGAGGGCCAACCAGCTTTTCTTTGGTTGTGTCCAATGCTCTGCCATCGCGGAGGATTTTCTCCACTCCTCGTCTTTCTCCTTCGAAGCTCTGAGGTTCCGCTGCCCAGGCTCGACCTGTCTCCGATGCTGTAGCTTGGGCTGTGTATTTGCCCAGCAACTGGCTAGTCAGTGCTGGCTTCACCACTCCTCTTCCTTCCTTACACCCCTGAGCTTTTATTGCCTGTGCTGGACCTGCCTCTGCTTGTGGGAAAACCAAGACTAATCCCCCACTTTGCCTAACAGAAGACCTTGGGACATGTGACCAAGGGGTTGTGATGTGGCTATAAAAGGTTGTAAGCACGTACAATCAAGGGTCTTCATTCTGCACTAGCAACGGCGTCTGTGCCTCGATTGCCACATATCTGCTGCTTTTCCTTGGGCTGTGAGTTTGTGCTGATTTTGGCTGGTCAGCGCCGGCTTCACGGCTCCTTATCCTTCTTTGTACCTCCGAGGTCCCACAGCCTTGCCTTGACCTGTCTCTGCTGCTTGTCCTAGGGATGTGTGTTTCCCCTGAAACTGACTGGTCAGCACTGCCATCACTGTTCCTCTCTCTTCACAAAAAGAAGAAGGCTTCCTAACCCTTACCCTAACCCTAACCCTAACCCTAACCCTAACC
>NW_018364708.1:18425-21819 GCF_002078875.1 Numida meleagris | reverse complement strand
ATCCAGCGGTACAATGGGTTGCTAAAGACTATGCTGAAAGCAATGGGTGGCGGAACATTGAAGCATTGGGAGAAGCATTTAGCAGAAGCCACCTGGTTGGTCAACGCTCGAGGATCAATCAATCGAGCTGGTCCTACCCAGTCTAGCTCCCTACATACTGTAGAGGGGGATAAGGTCCTTGCAGTACACGTAAAGAGCATGTGGGGAAAGTGGTTTGGGTCCTTCCAGCCTCTGGAAAGGGGAAACCTCACCGTGGCACTGTGTTTGCTCAGGGACCTGGGTCCGTGTGCATGGTGTGGGTTGGGAGGGTCCTGGAAGGTCACAGAACCATGGTATGGTGGGGGTTGGGAGGGTCCTGGAAGGTCATAGAACTATAGGATGGTTGGGAGGGTCTGGGAAGGTCATAGAACCATAGCATGGTGTGGGTTGGGAGGGTCCTGGAAGGTTACAGAATCATAGGACGGTTTGGGTTGGAATGGTCCTGGATGGTCATCGAACCATAGCATGGTTTGTGTTGGAAGGGTCCTGGAAGGTCATAGCACCATGGCATTGTTTGGGATGGGAGGGTCCTGGAAGGTCATAGAACCATGGCATGGTTTGTGTTGGAATGGTTCTTGAAGGTCACAGAACCATGGCATGGTTTGTGTTGGAATGGTCCTGGAAGGTCATAGAACCATAGGATGGTTTGGGTTGGGAAGGTCCTGGAAGGTCATAGAAACATAGCATGGTGTGGGTTGGGAAGGTTCTGGAAGGTCATAGAACCATAGCATGGTGTGGGTCGGGAGGGTCCTTGAAGGTCATAGAACCATAGGATGGTGTGGGTTGGGAGGGTCCTTGAAGGTCACAGAACCATGGCATGGTGTGTGATGGGAGGGTCCTTGAAGATCATAGAACCATGGGATGGTTTGTGTTGTAATGGTTCGTGAAGGTCACAGAACCATGGCATGGTTTGTGTGGGGAGGGTCCTTGAAGGTCACAGAACCACAGGATGGTTTGGGTTGGGAGGGTCCTGGAAGATGACAGAACCATAGGATGGTTTGGGTTGGGAGGGTCCTGGAAGGTCACAGAACCATAGCATGGTTTGGGTTGGAATGGTCCCGGAAGGTCATAAAACCATAGGACGCTTTGTGTAGGGAGGGTCCTTAAAGGTCATAAAACCATAGATGGTTTGGGTTGGGAGGGTCCTGGAAGGTCACAGAACCATGGCATGGTGTGGGTTGGAATGGTCCTGGAAGGTCATAGAACCATAGGATGGTTTGGGTTGGGAGGGTCCTGGAAGGTCATAGAACCATNGGTCCTGGAAGGTCATAGAACCATAGGATGGTTTGGGTTGGGAGGGTCCTGGAAGGTCATAGAACCATGGCATGGTGTGGGTTGGAAAGGTCCTGGAAGGTCATAGAACCATGGCATGGTGTGGGTTGGAATGGTCCTGGAAGGTCATAGAACCATGTTTCCCCCTGCCCCGTTTTCCCTCTTCCTCCCGTTCTCTCCCATTTGTTCCCCCCTGAACTCGGCTTTGCACCACGGGGGGAGCCACCAAAGCCCAGGGCGGGGAGCGGTGCCTCCGGGTTTGACCCCAAATCCCAGCCCTGACCCCAAATCCCAGCTCTGACCCCAAAATCCACTCCTTGACCCCCAAATCCCACCCCTTGACCCCAAATCCCAGCCCTGACCCGAAATCCCAGCCCTGACCTCAAAATCCAGCCCTGACCTCAAAATCCACCCCTTGACCCCAGAATCCCAGCCCTGACCCCAAAATCCCAGCCCTGACCCCAAAATCCCAGCCCGGACCCCAGAATCCCAACCATGACCCCAAATCCCAACCATGACCTCAAATTCCGCCCCTTGACCGCAAAATCCCAGCCCTGACCCCAAATCCAGGCTCTGACCCCAAAATCCGCCCCTTGACCCCAAAATCCCAGCCCTGACCCCAAATCCCAGCCCTGACCCTAAATCCCAGCCCTGACCCCAAAATCCAGTCCTGACCCCAAAATCCGCCCCTTGACCCCAGAATCCCAGCCCTGACCCCAAATCCCAACCATGACCGCAAAATCCCAGCCCTGACCCCAAATCCAGGCCCTGACCCCCAAATCCGCCCCTTGACCCCCAAATCCCAGCCCTGACCCCAAATCCGGACCCTGACCCCAAAATCCACCCCGTGACCCCCAAATCCCAGCCCTGACCACAAATCCCAACCATGACCCCAAAATCCCAGCCCTGACCCCCAAATCCCAACCATGACCCCCAAATCCACCCCTCGACCCCCAAATCCCAGCCCTGACCCCAAATCCCAGCCCTGACCCCAAAATCCCCATTTTTGACCCCAAAATCCCAGCCCTGACCCCAAATCCCAACCATGACCCCCAAATCCGCCCCTTGACCCCAAAATCCCAGTCCTGATCCTAAAATTCCTGACTTTGAACCCAAATCCTGACCCAACCCCCCCAAAATCCCGACTTTAACCCCGAAGTCCCAACTTTGACCCCAATCATGGCCAGGTCCCCAAAATCCCCATTTTTGACCCCCAAATCCCAACTCTAAACCCAAATCGGGGCCGGGACCCCAAAATCCCCTTTTTCTACCCCAAATCCTGATCCTCATCCCCCAGCATCCCAAATTTCCTTCCCAAATCCCAACTTTGACCCCAAATTGGGGCCAGGACCCCAAAATCCCCATTTCTGACCCCAAATCCCGACCCTGACCCCAAAATCCCAACTTTGACCCCAAAGCAGGGCTGGGGCCCCCACATTTTCCCCCAGACCCCAAAATTCTCATTTTTGACCCCAAATCCCCACTTGAACCCCAAATCTGAACCCTGACCCCAATAACCCCATCTTTGACCCCAAATGGTGGCTGGGACCCCAAAATCCCAATCTTGACCCCTTAAATCCCAACTCTGACCCCAGAACCCCAACTTTGACCCCAAAATCCCCATTTTTTCCCCCAAATCCTGACCCTCAAATCCATGAGGGGACCCCAAAACCAACCCCCCCCCCCCGCAGCTCCACACTGTGACCCCAAAGCGGGCTGATTTCACCCCAAAAATGAGGCGACCCTAAAAATGGGGGACCCCAAAAAAGGAGAGACTTGAAAATGGGGGTCCCCAAAAATGGAGGCACCCCAAAATGGGGAGACCTCAAAAATGGGGGATCCTAAAAAATGAGGGACCCCAAAAATGGGGGAGTCTCCAAAATCGGGCTCCCAAAAAAGGGGAGACCCCAAAAAGGGGGGACCCCAAAATGGGGGAACCCCAAAAATGGGAGATCCTAAAAATGGGGGACCCTAAAAATGGAGAAATTCCCCAAATGGGAGAATCCATAAATGGGGGGGTCCCCAAAAAGGGAGGATTCCAATAATGGGGGTCCCATAAAGTGGGGGACCCCAAAAATGGGGA
>NW_018364708.1:13411-16256 GCF_002078875.1 Numida meleagris | reverse complement strand
GTACAGTGTCCCCCATTGTCCCCATGATCCCAATGTCCCCCTTGACCCCAGTGTCCCCATTAACCCCAGTGTCCCCCATTAACCCCAATGTCTCCATTAACCCCAATGTTCCCCATTAACCCCAATGTCCCCATTAACCCCAATATCCCCCAATGTCCCCATTAACCCCAATGTCCCCCAATGTCCCCATTACCCCCATTGTCCCCAAAGCCCCCAGTGCCCCCCATGACTCCCAGTGTCCCTCACGGACCCCATTAACTCCCACATCCCCCACTGTCCCCAATATCCCATGTCCCCATTACCCCCATGTCCCCCATGATCCCCAATGTCCCCATTACCCCCAGTGTCCCCAAAGCCCCCAGTGCCCCCCATGACTCCCAGTGTCCCTCACGGACCCCATTAACTCCCACATCCCCCAGTGTCCCCAATATTCCCCCATGTCCCCATTAACCCGTGTCCCCCATTAACCCCAATGTCCCCATTAACCCCAGTGTCCCCAATATCCCCCAATGTCCCCATTAACCCCAATGTCCCCCCGTGTTCCCCATTAACCCCAAAGCCCCCAGTGCCCCCCATGACTCCCAGTGTCCCTCACGGACCCCATTAATTCCCACGTCTCCCAGTGTCCCCATTATCCCCCCATGTCCCCATTAACCCCAATATCTTAGCCCCAATGTCCCCCATGACCCCATTAACCCCATTGTCCCCCCACTGTCCCCCATTCCCCGCATTGTCCCCATTGCCTCACATCCCCAGTGTTCCCAGTGATTCCCAGTATCCCTCACTGTCCCATTAACCCCTGCATCCCCCAATGTCCCCATTAACCCCAGTGTCCCCATTGTCCCAGTATCCCCCATTACTGGCACTGTCCTCATTATCTGCCATGTCCCCCAGTGTCCCCAGCGTCCCTCACTGACCCCATTAACTCCCACATCCCCCACTGTCCCCAATATCCCCCCATGTCCCCATTAACCCCAATGTTCCACAATGTCCCCATTACCCCCAGTGTCCCCCATAACCCCGATGTCCCCATTAACCCCAATGTCCCCAATATCCCCCAATGTCCCCATTAACCCCAATGTCCTCCAATGTCCCCATTAACCCCAATGTCCCCAAAGCCCCCAATGCCCCCAGTGCCCCCCATGACTCCCAGTGTCCCTCACGGACCCCATTAACTCCCACATCTCCCAGTGTCCCCAATATCCCCCCATGTCCCCATTAACCCCAGTGTCCCCATTGTCCCAGTATCCCCCATTACTGGCACTGTCCTCATTATCTGCCATGTCCCCCAGTGTCCCCAGCGTCCCTCACTGACCCCATTAACTCCCACATCCCCCACTGTCCCCAATATCCTCCCATGTCCCCATTACCCCCAGTGTCCCCCATGATCCCCAGTGTCCCCATTAACCCCAGTGTCCCCAATATCCCCCCATGTCCCCATTAACCCCAATGTCCCCCAATGTCCCCATTAACCCCAATGTCCCCAAAGCCCCCAGTGCCCCCCATGACTCCCAGTGTCCCTCACAGACCCCATTAACTCCCACATCCCCCAGTGTCCCCAGTATCCCCCCATGTCCCCATTAACCCGTGTCCCCCATTAACCCCAATGTCCCCACTAACCCCAATGTCCCCAATATCCTCCAACGTCCCCATTACCCCCATTGTCCCCAAAGCCCCCAGTGCCCCCCATGACTCCCAGTGTCCCTCACTGACCCCATTAACTCCCACATCTCCCAGTGTCCCCAATATCCCACAATGTCCCCATTAACCCCAATGTCCCCATTACCCCCAATGCCCCCAGTGCCCCCATGACCGCTCCATTAGGGGCCGCTAATTAACGACGTCTCCACCCGCTCCCAGGGGAAGGGCTCCTCCCCTCAGCTCCATCCCGGGCCCCGCGCCATTTTGGGGCCGTTCCATGGGGTTTTGGTCACTGCCCCATTCCCCCCCCCCCCCAGTGGTGCAGGTGGGGCTCGAAGCCCCACGCCGGGACCGGAAAATCCTCAGCTTGGGGGGCCCAGGGCTTCAGCCTAAAGTTGGGGGGCAACCCTTCGGCTCCAGAGAGCCCTGATGGGGAACAATGGGAACTAATCCCAAATTGGGGGCTCTGGAGAGCCCTTATAGGGCACAATGGGAACTAATCCCAAATCTGGGTCTTAGGAACCCCCTCATAGGGCACAATGGGAACTAATCCCAAATTTGGGGCTCAGGAACCCCCTCATAGGGCACAATGGGAACTAAACCCCAGATTGGGGGCTCTGGAGACTCCTTATGGGGCATGTTGGGACCGAAACCCAAAATTTGGGGCTTAGGAGCCCCCTTATGGGGCACAATGGGACCTAGACCCCAAATCTGGGGGCTCTGGAGAGCTCTTATAGGGCACAATGGGAATTAATCCCAAATTTGGGGCTCAGGAGCCCCCTTACGGGCACAATGGGAATTAATCCCAAATCTGGGGGCTCTGGAGACTCATTATGGGGCACGTTGGGACCAAACCCCAAAATTTGGGGCTTAGAAGCTCCCTTATGGGGCACAATGGGAACTAATCCCAGATTTGGGGCTCAGGAGCCCCCTTATGGGGCACACTGGCAATTAATCCCAAATCTGGGGGCTCTGGAGAGCCCTGATGGGGCACAATAGGAACTAAACCCCAAATCTGGGGGCTGTGGCGAGCCCTGATGGGGTACAATGGGAATTAATCCCAAACTGGGGGCTCTGGAGAGCCCTTATAGGGCACAATGGGAACTAAACCCCAAATTTGGGGGTTTTGGAGAGACCTCATAGGGCACAATGGGAACTAATCCCAAATTTGGGGCTCAGGAACCCCCTTATGGGGCCCAATGGG
>NW_018364708.1:11285-12644 GCF_002078875.1 Numida meleagris | reverse complement strand
ATGGGGCGGCGGGGGCGGACGTGAGCCCTTTATTGCGGGCACCGCGCGTCCCTACGTCCCCGACTGGGAGCGGGGCAGCGCCGCGTCCCCGCTGCCATGGCCGGCGTCGGCCCCCCCCGGGTCCCCTCTGTCCCCGTCCTCCGTGTCCCCGCTGTCCCCTTCTTCTGTGTCCCCGCTGTCCCCGTCCTCCGTGTCCCCGCTGTCCCCGCTGTCCTCGTCCTCCGTGTCCCCGCTGTCGTCGTCCTCGCTGTCCCCGCTGGCGGGCGCCCGGTTGGTGTTAACGAACAGCTCCGCGTCCCCGTTCCTGACCCACAGGGGGGACACAGCGCGTCAGCACCCTGTCCCTGCCCCATAGATGGGCACAGCGTGTCCCCGTCCCTCTTCCTGCCCCATAGATGGGCACAGCGCGTCTCTGTTCCCGTCCCTGCCCCATAGATGGGCACAGCGCGTCTCTGTTCCCGTCCCTGCCCCATAGGTGGGCACACTGTGTCCCTGTCCCTGCCCCATAGAGTGAGCACAGTGCGTCCCTATTCCTGCCCCATAAATGGGCACAGCATCTCCCTGTCCCCATCCCTGCCCCATAGATTGGGCACAGTGCGTCTCTGTCCCCATCCCTACCCCATAGGTGGGCACACTGTGTCCCTGTCCCCGTCCCTGCCCCATAGATGGGCACACTGTGTCCCTGTCCCTGCCCCATAGATGGGCACAGCACCTTTCTGTCCCCATCCCTGCCCCATAGATGGGCACATTGTGTCCCTGTCCCTGCCCCACAGATGGGCATACTGTGTCCCTGTCCCCATAGGTGGGCATAGTGCGTCACTGTCCCCATCCCTGCCCCATAGAGTGGGTACAGCACCTCCCTGTCCCCGTTCCTGCCCCATAGATGGGCACATTGCATCCCTGACCCTGTCCCTGCCCCATAGGTGGGTACAGCACCTCCCTGTCCCCGTCCCTGCCCCATAGATGGGCACATTGCGTCCCTGACCCTGTCCCTGCCCCATAGGTGGGCACAGCATCTCCCTGTCCCCATCCCTGCCCCACAGATGAGCACATTGCGTCCCTGTCCCTGCCCCATAGGTGGGCATAGTGCGTCACTGTCCCCATCCCTGCCCCATAGAGTGGGCACAGCACCTCTCTGTCCCCGTCCCTGCCCCATAGATGGGCACAGCGCATCCCTGTCCCTGTCCCTGCCCCACAGATGGGCACACTGTGTCCCTGTCCCTGACCCATAAGTGGACATACTGCGTCACTGTCCCCATCCCTGCCCCATAGAGTGGGTACAGCACCTCCCTGTCCCTGCCCCTGCCCCATAGATGGGCACAGCGCGTCTCTGTTCCCATCCCTGCCCCATAGATGGGC
>NW_018364708.1:5832-8200 GCF_002078875.1 Numida meleagris | reverse complement strand
GCAATGGAGGCGACGGGGACAACAGTGCGGTGAGGGGGGGGCAGGGACAAAGGGACAGCAGTGGGGACGGGGAGATGGCACCGGGGACAGCAACGGGGACGCGGGGACATTGGCTGGGATGGGGGGTGGCACTGGGGACAGCAATGGGGCCGTGGGGACAGCAGTGGGGACAGGGTGGTGGCATTGGGGACAACAATGGGGCCGTGGGGACATTGACTGGGACGGGGGGTGGCACTGGGGACAGCAATGGGGCCGTGGGGAGATCGGTGGGGACAGGGTGGTGGTGTTGGGGACAGCAATGGGGCCACGGGGACATTGTTGGGGACACGAGTGATGGCACTGGGGACAGCAATGGGACTGTGGGGACATTGGTGGGGACGGGGGGGTGGTCTTGGGGACAGCAGTGGGGCCGTGGGGACAGCAGCGGGGACAGGGTGGTGGCACTGGGGACATCAGTGGGGACACGATGGCATTGGGGACAGCAATGGGGCCATGGGGACACCAGTGGGGACAGGGAGGTGGCACTGGGGACAGAGTGAGGGCCATGGGGACATCGTTGGGGACACGAGTGATGGCACTGGGGACAGCAATGGGGCCGTGGGGACAGCAGTGGGGACAGGGTGGTGGCACTGGGGCCATGGGGACAGACTGGTGGCATTGGGGACAACAATGGGGCCGTGGGGACATTGACTGGGACAGGGTGGTGGCACTGGGGACAGCAATGGGGCCATAGGGACCGCAGTGGGGACAGGGAGGTGGCACTGGGGCCATGGGGACAAGGTGGTGGCAATGGGGACAGCAGTGGGGCTGTGGGGACATTGACTGGGACAGGGTTAGTGGCATTGGGGACATCGCTGGGGACACGATGGCATTGGGGACAGCAATGGGGCCGTGGGGACAGCAATGGGGACAGGGTGGTGGCATTGGGGCCACAGGGACAAAGTGGGGATGGGGTGGTGGCATTGGGGCCATGGGGACAGGGTGGTGGCATTGGGGACAGTGCTGGGGTTGTGGGGACACTGGTGGGGACAGGGTGGTGGCACTGGGGACAGCAATGAGGCCATAGGGACAGCAATGGGGACAGGGAGGTGGCACTGGGGCCATGGGGACAAGGGGATGGTGCTGGGGACAGCAATAGGGCCATGGGGACAGCAGTGGGGATGGGGTGGTGGCACTCGGGCCATGGGGACAGGGTGGTGGCACTGGGGACAGCAATGGGGCCATGGGGACAGCAGTGGGGACAGGATGGTGGCACTGGGGCCATGGGGACAAGGTGGTGGCAATGGGGACCGCAATGGGGCCGTGGGGACATTGACTGGGACAGGGGGATGGCACTGGGGACAGTGCTGGGGTTGTGGGGACACTGGTGGGGACAGGGTGGTGGCACGGGGGACAGCAACGGGGCCGTGGGGACATCAGAGGGGAGAGGGTGGTGGCACTGGGGACATCAGTGGGGCCGTGGGAACATTGACTGGGACAAGGAGGTGGCACTGGGGACAGCAATGGGGCCGTGGGGACAGCAGTGGGGACAGGGTGGTGGCACTGGGGACAACAGTGGGGCCGTGGGGACAGTAGTGGGGACAGGGTGGTGGCACTGGGGCCATGGGGACATTGACTGAGACAGGGAGGTGGCACTGGGGACAGCAGTGGGGCCGTGGGGCCCTGGTTGGGGACAGGGAGGTGGCATTGGGGCCCCGGTTGGGGACAGGGAGGTGGCACTGGGGCCCCGGTTGGGGACAAGGCGGCGGCGCTGGGGCCGGGCCGTTGCCGGGAGCCCGGGGAGCCCCGCGGGGTTCGGGGCCGGTGGCTCCGGGCCCACCTCGTTTGATCCAGACGTGGTGGCGGAAGCGGGGCGGCATGCTGGCCAGGAAGCGCGTCCCCTCGGCCGTCTCCACCTCGTGCAGGTTGTTCCCGGGGCTGCCCAGCACCTGCGCCCGAGGCGACGGGAGTGAGGGCGGCGCGGGGAAGGCCCGAGGCCGCGCGTCTCCCCCCCCCCCGTCCGGTGCCCCCCCCGGTGCCTCCCGGTTCCCCTCACCCTGACGATGCGCTGCTGCGGGGCGGGCACCACGTGCTCCTCCAGCACCTCCCGGGTCACGTGCTTCCGCTTGGTGGCGCGCGACATCGCGGGACGGGAGCGGCCCCGAGCCGGTACCGCGCCGGTGCCCGCCGTCCCCACCGGGAACTCTTCCGCTTCCGGTGCGTGACGCCACTTCCGTCGCGGCGCAGAGGGGAAGGGCTACGCCCGGATTGGCTGCGCCTTCCGCGGGCCGCTCGGGAGGGGGCGGGCTCACGCTCCGATTGGCCGCGCGCGCCGTGCGTGCGACGCGAGGGGGCGGGCTCACGCTCCGATTGGCCGTACGTGCCGCGC
>NW_018364708.1:3352-4877 GCF_002078875.1 Numida meleagris | reverse complement strand
ATCATGTCCCCATTTGTCCCTCATTGGTGGCCATGTCCCCATCGTGTCCCTGTTGTGTCCCCATGTCCCCATTTGTGTCCTAATGGAAGCCATGTTCTCATGTCCCCATTGTGTGCCCATGTCCCCATTTGTGCCCCATTGGTCGCCATGTCCCCACCATGTTCGCACAGTGTCCCTATGTCCCTGTCGTGTCCCTCAATGGTGGCCATGTCCCCATCGTGTCCCCCTGTGTCCCCATGTCTCCATTTGTGTCTCAGTGGAAGCCATGTTCTCATGTCCCCATCTTGTCCCCATGTCCCCATCTGTGCCCCATTGGTGGCCACGTCCCCATGGAGTCCCCCCCGTGTCCCTATTTCTTCCTCCGTGGTGGCCCTGTCCCCATCGTGTCCTCACCGTGTCCCCACCATGTCCCCACCATGTCCCCATTTGTGCCCCATTGGTGGCCATGTCCCCACCACATCCGCAGGGAGTCCCCAATGTCACTTTTTCTCCATCAATGGTGGCCATGTCCCCATCGTGTCCCCACCATGTCCCCATCGTGTCCCAGTTGTGTCCCCATGTCCCCATCTGTGTCCCAGTGGAACCATGTTCTCATGTCCCCATCGTGTCCCCGTGTCCCCATCTGTGCCCCATTGGTGGCCATGTCCCCACCATGTCCCTAGTGGTGGCCACGTCCCCGTCTTGTCCCCATCTTACTCCCGTGTCTTTGTAACGTCCCCATCGTGTCCCCATCTGTGCCCCATTGGTGGCCACGTCCCCATGGAGTCCCCCCCATGTTCCTATTTCTCCATCAATGGTGGCCGTGTCCTCACCATGTCTCCATGTCCCCATCTGTGTCCCATTAGTGGCCATGTCCCCACCACGTCCCCATGGAGTCTCCCCCGTGTCCCTATTTCTCCCTCTGTGGTGGCCATGTCCCCATCGCGTCCTCACCATGTCCCCATCGTGTCCCCATCTGTGCCCCATTGGTGGCCGTGTCCCCACCACGTCCCCATGGAGTCCCCCCAAGGCCCTATTTCTCCTTCAGTGGTGGCCATGTCCTCACCATGTTGCCATCGTGTCCCCATTTGTGCCCCATTGGTGGCCATGTCCCCATCGTGTCCCTGTCATGTCCCCATGTCCCCATTTGTGTCCTAATGGAAGCCATGTTCTCATGTCCCCACCGTGTCCCCATGTCCCCATCTGTGCCCCATTGGTGGCCATGTCCCCACCATGTCCCCGGTGGTGGCCACGTCCCCATTTGTGTCTCCGTGGGGGCCACGTCCCCATCATGTCCCCATGTCCCCATCTGTGCCCCATTGGTGGCCATGTCCCCACCACGTCCCCATGGAGTCCCCCCCATGTCCCTATTTCTCCCTCAATGGTGGCCATGTCCCCATCGTGTCCTCTCCATGTCCCCATTTGTGCCCCATTGGTGGCCATGTACCCACTGTGTCCCCCTGTGTCCCCATGTCCCCATCTGTGTCCCAATGGAAGCCATGTTCTCATGTCCCCATCTTGTCCCCATGTCCCCATCTGTGCCCCA
>NW_018364708.1:0-1602 GCF_002078875.1 Numida meleagris | reverse complement strand
ATCATGTCCCCATTTGTCCCTCATTGGTGGCCATGTCCCCATCGTGTCCCTGTTGTGTCCCCATGTCCCCATTTGTGTCCTAATGGAAGCCATGTCCCCATTGTGTGCCCATGTCCCCATTTGTGCCCCATTGGTCGCCATGTCCCCACCATGTCCCCACAGTGTCCCTATGTCCCTGTCGTGTCCCTCAATGGTGGCCATGTCCCCATCGTGTCCCCCTGTGTCCCCATGTCCCCATCTGTGTCCCAGTGGAAGCCATGTTCTCATGTCCCCATCGTGTCCTCATGTCCCCATCTGTGCCCCATTGGTGGCCATGTCCCCACTATGTCCCCATTTGTCCCCAGTGGTGGCCACATCCCCGTCTTGTCCCCATCTTGCTCCCGTGTCTTCGTAACGTCCCCATCGTGTCCCCATTTGTGTCCCAACGGGGGCCGTGTCCCCATTTGTGTCCCCCTCGTGTCCCCATGTCCCCATCTGTGCCCCATTGGTGGCATGTCCCCATGGAGTCCCCCCCATGTCCCTGTTTCTCCCTCAGTGGTGGCCATGTCCCCATCGTGTCCCCATTGTGTCCCCATTTGTCCCTCAGTGGCGGCCATGTCCCCATCATGTCCCCATTTGTCCCTCCATGGTGGCCGTGTCCGCACTGTGTCCCCATTGTGTCCCCATGTCCCCACCATGTCCCCGTGTCCCCATTTGTGTCCCAGTGGAAGCCATGTTCTCGTGTCCCCATGGTGTCCCCATCGTATCACCATCGTGTCCCCATGTCCCCAGTTGTGCCCCAATGGTGGCTGTGTCCCCATCATGTCCCTCAGTGGTGGCCGTGTCCCCATCATGTCCCCACATCCCCATGTCCCCACCGTGTCCCCATGTCCCCATTTGTGTCCCAATGGAAGCTGTGTCCCCATGTCCCCACGCTGTCCCCATGGTTCCATGTCCCCACGCTGTCCCCGTGTCTGCACGTTCCCATCACGTCCCCATGACACCGTGATGTCCCCATGTCCCTGTGGTGTCCCCATGACGTCCCTACGATGTCCCTATGTCCCTGTAGTATCCCCATGATGTCCCCATGTCCCCATGCTCCGCCCACGATGTCCCCATTGTGTCCCCACGATGTCCCCATTGTGTCCCCATTGTGTACCCATGATGTCCCCATGGCGTCCCCGTGTCCCCATGATGTCCCCATGTCTCTGTGATGTCCCACGACGTCCCCATGTCCCTGTTGTGTCCCCACGATGTCCCCGTGTCCGCGCTGTGTCCCCATGATGTCCCCATGCCGTCGTTGTTGTGTTTCCATGGCGCTGTTGTGTCCCCACCGTGTCCCCATGTCCCCATTGCGTCCCCGTGATGTCCCCATTGTGTCCTCATTATGTTCTTGTGTCCCCATGACGTTCTCATGTCCCCATGGCGTCCCCATGATGTTCTCATGTCCCCGTGGTGTCCCCATGGCGTCCCCGTGGTGTCCCCATGGTGTCCCAACGATGTTCTCATGTCCCCATTGTGTCCCCATAATGTCCTTGTGGTCCCCATGATGTCCCCATTGCGTCCCCATGGTGTCCCCATGATGTTCTTATGGTGTCCTCATGTCCCCATGGTGTCCCCATG
>NW_018364707.1:44449-46437 GCF_002078875.1 Numida meleagris | reverse complement strand
TCTGCTGGATCATGTGGGGAAAACACAGAGAGGGTTCACGGAGTCCCACAAGTGATTATTTTATTCATAACCCTGAGTGGAAAGACAGGCAGGGTTTGCTGAACGCAGGAAAATGCAGTCACGCTTCGTGGCAGCGGCTGTAGTGCAAAGCCCCAAGCAAAGAGGAAGAAGAACATTGAGAGGAGGATGGAGGGGAATGAAGTTCGGTACTTCTTAGCAGTTGCTGGATGTATTCATTCTGTTGCAAATTGTTGTAAAGGAGCTTGACGTCAGAATCCTGTGCCAGTAGTTGGGGCCACGGAAAAGGGAGAAGTTCAACCCTTGTTGCAACCAAGAAGAGGTGGGATTGGAAATAAGAGATCCTCTTCTGTGGGAGGCAGAAAAGCCTGGGAGAGCTGAGTGTGCCGAGCTGCACAGAGCCAGGAGGTGTTTGCTTGTGGATGGCAAAGCCCAACGCTGGGACAAAAGACTCAGCTGTGCTGGGTGGTGCTTCCACAAGGATTCAGGAGCAGCCCTGCAGTGCTGGTCATGCACTGCTAAGGAATGGGACAAGGGCAAGGTAGGAACTCGCCCGTTCCTTTCCTACAGCACAGAGATGATCTTGTGTTGGGTGCAGACTCCATCACTCAGTGCAGCGAAGGAACACGTGGTGTTCTTGATTTTCTGGGCTGAGCTGGATATCGAGTATCCCAAAGAAAGGCACGGGTTATGGGGTGAGATGGAAAAAACCACGGGTTTTACATCCTGCATGGCTGCCACCTGCACCTGAGGGAGAAGAGCTCTCCCATGCCTGCTGGCAGCCAACTGGAACAAGTCTGTTCCTGCCAGCCAGAGCCAAGAGATTCCCCCTGGAACATCCTGACTGGGAGCTGCTCACTGATGGAAGAAGTTTTGTAGTGAAGTGTGGGAAGTATTTGATGGACAGTGGGCATATTTCTTAGAACATGCTCGAGTGATCCCTGGAGTGTCCTTGGAGGCCTGAGATGAGGAACAGCCTCTGTGTTGCAAGGTCGAACATCTACGCCTCCAGGTTGTGCTTTACGGGACTGCTAACCACTATCTAACTGCAAGAATGCCTACGTGATGATATCCGCTGTCCAATTAGCAGTGTTGTAGCACGCGATGCCTACCTGATGCTCTATAAATGTTGTTGTCGAATTGCAATAAATTAAGCACTACGCGATAACCATATTGGTACAGCGGATGACTGCGGCGTGCGCGTTGTGACAGAAGGGCACACCTGGGGGGATGTATAGGAGATGGAAAGGGGGATTGAGAGACTGGGCACATAGACGATATCAAAGAGGAAGCAGAACACACTTGGGGGGATCGAAAGGTGCTCTGTTGCGTATTAAAGTGATTGAGGCACCTTCCCCTGCAGGGTTCTCATCTCTCCGTATCCAGAAGCTGCGGGCATCGAGGATGAAGTAGAGGCCCAGGCCAAAGACAAGGGCGGCAGCTCAGCTCCTTACCACTGCCACCACCAGGTTCCCACGGGACATCCTCTCAGCACCTGTGGGGTTTGGGAATGTGCATCTCCCCATCGCAGGCCATCACCTCCACGAGGATGTGATGTAGTGACACTGCCAGAAATGAGTGACACCAGAGAAAGCTAGATGGGGGGGCTCAGACCTACCTGGGGGTGCCACCTCCAGCCTCACGCTTTCCCCCAGGGGAGAGGACAGAAAGTAGGAACCCACAGGGCGGTAGGAGCAGCTGTTGGTGCCGGAATTGGCTGGGGTCACTCTAAAGACGGTGAAGGAGGCCGTGCTCCCAGCACTGTGGTGCTGGTGCTGGATGGGGGCTGAGTGCCCATCCTTGTGCAGGAAGATGGTGCCGTGCAAACCCTGGTTCCAACACTGGATGGTGACATTGGTCCCCATCTCCACATGTTCCTCAGGGCTCAGGGAAATGCCAGGTGGGGAGTAGCTGGAATCTAAGTGCAGAGAGGAGACAGTGATGGGACACAGCTCTGTGGGGACACAGCC
>NW_018364707.1:36117-38109 GCF_002078875.1 Numida meleagris | reverse complement strand
GGTTAGCATTAGGTTTTGGGTAGGGTTAGGGTTAACGGTAGGGTTTGGTTAGAGTAGGTTTAGGTGGATGGTTAGAGTTAGGGTCAAAATTAGGGTTAGACTTCAGATTAGATTTAAGGTTAGGGTTAGGGATAGGGTTAGTGTAGGGTTAGGTTTAGGGCTAGAGTTATGTTAGGGTTAGAGTTAGGTTTAGGTTTAGGGTTAAGGTTAGGGTTAGGGTTAGTGTTAAGGTTAGGGTTAGGGTTAGGGTTAAGGTTAGGTTAGGGTTAGGGCTGAGTTAGTGTTAAGGTTAGGATTAGCGTTAGGGTTATGTTTAGGGCGAGGGTAGGTTAAGGGCTGGGTTAGGAATGATGTTATGGTTAGGGTAGGTTTAGGGTAGGCGTTGTGTTGGAGTTAACATTAGATTTTGGGCAGAGTGAGGGTTAGGGTAGGGTTAGGATCTGGGCTAGGTTTAGGGTTATGGTTAGTGTTAGTGTTTGGGTTAGGGTTAGGGCTAGGATTAGGGTTAGGGTTATGCTGAAGGTTAGACTCGGTTAGGGTAGGGTAAGGGCTGAGTTAGGATTACTGTTGTGGTTGGGGTTTGGTTAGGGTAGGTGTCGTGTTGGAGTTAACGTTAGATTTTATTTTGGGTTCAGGTTAGGGTTTGGTTCAGGTAGATTTACGGTGAGGTTTAGAGTTTAGGTTAAATTTAGGTTTGGTTAGGGTTAGGTTTAGGGTTAAGTTTGGGGTTAGGGTTGGGGTTAGTGTTAGCGGCATGGTTACAGGTAGCAGTATGGTTTGGGTTAGGATTATGGTAAGGGTTAGGCCATGGTTAGCGTTAGGGTATGTGTTGGAGTTAGGGTTAGGATTAAGGTTAGGGTTATTGCAGGGTTAGGGTTAGGGTTAGGGCTAGGGATAGAGTTAGGATTAGGGCTAGGGTTAGAGTTAGGGTTAGGGATAGGGTTAGGGTTAGGGTGAGACTTACCGTGAGGGTTATGTTGTGATTTTGTAATTTTTTGTTGTCGGTATTCCACATCATGTAAAGCATCAGGAGTTAAGGAGTTAATGATGTGGTTCCATGGGCTGCCGGTTTCTGGGTGCCTGGATCTCGGAGGGGAGCAGGATCTGCATGATGCACAGGACTTTGCGCTCGGAGGGAAAGGTGCAGCTCCTCGCAGCTCAGCAGACCCTCCCTTTGTTCGCTGCCCTCAGCTCGCGCTCCCCTGCAGGTTCCCGCCTGCAGCTTCACAGTAAGGCCCCCAGTTTTGGACGCTCTTTCCCTCTCCTTTTGTTTGATTTTGTTAGCCTCAATTCCAATTCTATGGTAGTGTACTCCATTATCATGCATTACAATATCATATTTTGTAAATTATTTTTCATCCTCTAATCGCTGACGCTGTTTTCAACATCCAGCCCCCCAATATTTTATCCAGCCCCCAAAATCTCCATCCAACCTGACAACTCCATCCAGACCCACAATCTCCATCCAGCTCTCACCTCTACACTCAGATCCAATCTCTACATCCAGGCCCCCAAGACCCCAGTCAAACCCAAAAGCCATCATCCACACACAGAAACTCCATCTACACAAAAAACCTCCATCCACCCCAAAATCCTCCACTCAGACACAAAACCTCCAACCACCTCAACATTTCTATCCAGCACTAAAACCTCCACTGAGCCTGAAGATCCTTCATGCAGCCTCCACATCTCCATGTGGCCCCAAAAGTCTTCATCCAGCTCCACAAAAAACCTTCATCTGGACCCAAAATTCTCCATTGAGCTCACAAACTCTCCAGCATTTCCCCTTTCATTACAAAAAGGGGGAAGTCAGCTCTCCTGCCCTTTCCCTTACTGCTGTTCCCACACACAGCCCTCCCACCCACAAACTTCCTTTTTTTCCCCATGTTCTTGCAAAAACCCACAACCCCTCTGCCCTCTTCCAAACGGTCACAAAAATGCATTTTCCCTCGTCACCAAAAATCCTGCCCCAAAACCGTTGTGGGCTGGGGG
>NW_018364707.1:32156-35138 GCF_002078875.1 Numida meleagris | reverse complement strand
CCCTGGCACCACATCCCCATTGTCACTCACCCAGGATGAGGGCCAGCGCCACTGGTGCCATGAGGCAGGAGCAGCTTGGGGACAGTGAGACTGCAGTGGGAACAGGTGGAGTCTGGAGAGCTGGTGTCAGTTCCTCTTGGGGACAGGATGCTGTGATGTCACCTCCTGATGTGGCAATTGTGATGCCCAAATGGGTGGTGACACCATGGGGTCCCCAATAATGTTCTACACATGGAGCGATGCAAACAGTCCCCGTTGGGTTGCCCTTTGCAGATTGTCATCGCTTGGGTGTCACACACTGTCCCCACTGGACTGTCAGGGCATGGCCTTGCAAGGTGTGCCCCATGGCATGCTAAACACAGGACACGTACTGCAATGGGATGTCCCACATGGGATGTTACATGTGTTCTCCAACACGTCCAGCTGTCACCACATGCTTTGGGTACCACACTCCATCCCCACTGCGCTTTCCTCTGCCATCCCCACTGGGGACAGCAGCAGGGACCTTTGGGGACACAGTGACACTCACACAGACATGGGGCACACGATGAGGACACACATTTTTAGTGGGGCACACATGTGGTACTGACATCAGGCACATGCTATGGACATGCGTGCAGTGCTGACACACATGGAGTGCCAACACGGGAACTGCATGCTAAGGACACAGATGTGCATTGTTGTGTAGACACTCTGGTGTACATGTATTGTGTCACACGTACACACTCAAAGGCTCAGGGTTAACCATGTAGTACATGTGTACGTACATTTATTGTGCACATGTGACAGCACACAAGGACAGCATATGACCACAGGACTTGCTACAGGCGTGTAATGACATCTGGTGTTGAGTACCCAGAGCACACCTTCACGTTCTACGTTCTAAGTACACGTGTTTTTCAACACGCACACATTTCTGCAGACATAGAGCTGCACAGGTGTCATTTTGCACATTCAAACTCCCTCAGTGGGGCAGAGCTGCCGTCATATGGGGCAGGGTGGGGGGCGGCTGAAGGATGGGGTGTGGGTGGGACATGTTGGGGGTAGGGGTAGGAGTGGGGCTGTGGTTGTGGTTGGGGTTCAGGTTAGAGATCAGGTTTGGGCGAGGGTTAAGGTGAGGGTTAGGTTTAGGGTTAAGGTGACTGTCAGGGTTAGGTTAAGTTTTATGGTTATGGGTTAGGGATAGAGATAGGGTGAGGATTAAGGTTCGGGTTCCAAGTTAGGATTAGAGTTAGGTCATTCAGGTTAGGGTTAAGGTTAAGTTTACGGTTAAGTTTAAGGTTATGGTTAGGGTTAAGGTAAGGGTTAGGGTTAGGATTAGGGTAGGGTTAGTGATAGGTGTTGTGTAGGGTTAGGGTTAGGGTTAAGGTTGGGTTAGGTTTCGGGTTGGCTTTAGGACTAGCATTAGGTTAAGGTTAGGGTTAGTGATTGGATTAGGGTTAGGGTNCCGGAATTGGCTGGGGTCACTCTAAAGACGGTGAAGGAGGCCGTGCTCCCAGCACTGTGGTGCTGGTGCTGGATGGGGGCTGATTGCCCATCCTTGTGCAGGAAGATGGTGCCGTGCAAACCCTGGTTCCAACACTGGATGGTGACATTGGTCCCCATCTCCACATGTTCCTCAGGGCTCAGGGAAATGCCAGGTGGGGAGTAGCTGGAATCTAAGTGCAGAGAGGAGACAGTGATGGGACACAGCTCTGTGGGGACACAGCCCTGGGCCATCTGCTTTCCTTAGTGCACTCACCTGTCACCACCAGTGCCACGGGGTCACTCTTCTCCGATGTCCCTGGTGGAGCCAGCCCTCGGTACTGGCACTGATACTTCATTGCATCTTCCTGCCTTACTTCAACCAAGGAGAACTCAGCTGTGTCCTCCTCCTTGTGCATGTTCTTGAAGAATCTCAAATATTTGTGCTGGTACACACAGACCCGGGCAGCCGGCAGGGGCAGGTGGCAGCGCAGGGTGACAGAGTCCCCCAGGGACACCCCCTGGCTGGGGTGCAGTGACACAGGGAGGGTCGGGGCACTAGGACAGGGAACTCCAGTCAGCCTTGTCCCTGCACACCTTCCTGGACCCCTCTGATGGCCCCCTCCCCACGCTCCCCTCCCTCTCTCCCCATTCTCTCCCTCTCCTCATACACACGGTGCTGAGCTCTGCTCGCTGCCACCAGACACCAACCTGCAAGGGGCAAGGTCAGAGTCCAACACAGGGCCACTGACCCCCGTGGCACCACATCCCCATTGTCACTCACCCAGGATGAGGGCCAGTGCCATTGGTGCCATGAGGTAGAATTAGTGTGGGGACAGCGAGACTGCAGCAGTGGGGACAGGGAGTGGCAGGAGAGCTGCTGCCAGTTCCCCTTTGGAGACAGGATGTCACCTCCTCATGTGGTCACCACGGGGTGGTGGCACTATGGATTCCCCAGTGGGGTGGCACACGTAGAGCACTGCACACAGCTCCCACAGAGATGCCCCACACAGGCTGTCACCCCTGCGCTGCAACACACTCTCCCCTAAGGTCTAGGAGTGCATGCTGTGGCACGGAGTCCCCCATGGGATGCCACCCTCTCTCCCTCTGTGCTTTCTAATACCATCCCCACTGGGAACAGGAGCACAGAGCATTTGTGGTCACAGTGACACCCACACAGACGTGGGGCACACGCTGGTAGCACTGTATCTTTGTGGTGCTGCAATAGGGCAGTCCTTGCTTTGCTGGATCCTCAACGGCAATGGAGTCAGACAGGGACTCAGAGCAACAACAAAGACCATTCCTGGAGCTTTCCTATCGACTGTTCTACAATAAAATTAGGGGACTTTCTAGAAACAATTACTGAGCGATACGGATAAAGGATACTTTGACAAGAGTGTTCTTGCCTTATCTGCTACTTGTAGGCAAATCTAGGCTATGAGGAAGAGAGGAAAAGGAGGAAGAGAGAGAACAAGAAAGAGAGAACATGGAGAGAAGCTGAGAAAGAACGTGAGAGAG
>NW_018364707.1:30439-31667 GCF_002078875.1 Numida meleagris | reverse complement strand
GGCTGCCAGGTTAAACCCTTCTCAATGAGCCCCTCCAGCTCCAAGGCTGGGATCCGTATCCCCCTTGCAGACAGGTAGGACCCACCTGCAGCCATCAGCAATGCGCCAAGTTAAACTGACCTGTGGTCTGTACCAGACTCCCACCAGGATGTCAAACTGGCTGCCCATCCCTCTCAACCTTACCCATAAGGACTCAACCTGATCTTTCCCAGCATTGAGCTCTACCACAGTGAAGCACTCCCTGACACAGAGAGACACATCACTGCCCTCTCCTTCCTTGCCTACCCCTCCAAAAGAGCTCACAGCTCCCCACAGCAGCACTGCACTTGTGGCAGTGATCCCACCATCATTTGGAGATGCCTACTAAGTCTTCGATTCCTGCTGCATGATGGCTTCCAGCTCCTCCTGTTTGTTGCCACCGCTTCTGGGTGGTCATCACCAGCCCCGTAAAAAACCCATACATCACTCTGGGGGAAAAGGTCAAGGTTTCTGCTCATTGAAGCCGTGGTTTCCTGTGCTGTGGATGTGGTTACGAGCTGGTCACTCACCATGCACGCTGAGCAAGGCCACCAGCAGCAGCAGCAGCAGCAGCAGCAGTCCCAAAACGCTGGCTCTCAGGTGGTGCCAGTGTGGGCACACAGCAGGAGCTGGAAGAGTGCACATCTGTATGAAAACAGACCCTTCCCAGTGGTTCCCATGCAAGGCTGGAGCAGAAGTTGACAGCTGCTCTGTTTCCCTCAATTTTGGGGGTCCTTGGATCCTTCCCAGTTGCTCCAGTGGTTCCCAGTGGGAAAGGAGTTGGTACAAGGAGGTGATGGCAGCAGGCACACATGGGCTGGGCTCCCATTGCAGGTTGGATGGGCGCACGGAGACAGGCATCTCCTCCACACGTGGTTTTGGAGGAGGTGGAGGCTCTGCAGGTCCTTGAGAGCATGGAGTGGGAGCTTAGCACACCCAGATGGTTGTGGATGTGGATCTCTGTGGAGCTCATCCCACCTGAACCCATGGTTCATTGTCTCCATTTCAGCTTTAACTTCCAATTCCTCACATCGGCTTTCCAGATGAGGGCTGATTTTTGCTGCAAAACCATCCCATCTCTGGCCATTTGCAGGCTTCCTTCTTCCCCATCCCTTCCTTCCTTTTGTCCCCCCTACAAACCAGGATCAGCCCTTACCCCAACCAACAGGGCTGGAGTTTCTTGGAGAATAGAGTGCACCAACAAACCCCA
>NW_018364707.1:27534-29937 GCF_002078875.1 Numida meleagris | reverse complement strand
ACACGCTAAGGACACGTGTGTACTGTGGGGACAGACGTGGTGCAGACACAGGGCACATGCTGATGACATGTGTGTACTGTGTAGGCACACATGTAGTGCAGACACAGGGAGCACGTGCTAAGGACACACATGAGCAGTAATGTGTACAGCTATCGATGTATACATATGATGTCACACACACACACACAGAGGCACAGAGTGAAGTGTGTACTACACGTTTGTACATCTGTTGTGCACATGTAATGGTGCACACATATTTAATACACATCGATGTGTTCACATGCACAGGCACATGGATGTAATTCACACATGATGGTGAACACATGGAGTATACCCGCACTGCGCATGCTTGAAGTACGTGTGCACACAATGAATACATGTTTGTGCACACGTGGGGACATCAGCAGGGTCGCCCAGTGCCCACCTCAGCATAGATAATGGGGGATTCAGGGGCGGCAGAGGGGCCAGGGGTGCAGGTGCTGGGGGTCACAGCTCGCAGCTCGGCGTAGGTCAGACCCTCGCAGTCACCGGGGGGCACCTGGGGACACAGGGGACAGCAGTGTGACCATGGGTTCCCAACATGTGTGAGGGGATGATGCCATTGTGTAAGTGTGTGGGGGGCTGTCCAAGAGGGGGGGTTGAGAGTCTGAGGAGGCGTAGATTTTGGGAACCTGTGGTTGTGACATTGGGGTTCCCTGTGGGTGGTGTTTGGGATTCTGCTATGGTTTGGGGCTACCTATAGAGTCTGGGTTGTTTAAAATTTAAAGCATCCCAGAGGGCCTGGAGGGCTTAGATTTGGGGTGTGGGGCATCCCCAGAGTGGAGATATGGAGTTCCCCGTGAGCTGGATTTTGGGGTGCACATAACGTCATGGTAATCCATAAAAGGTGGGGGGTTCCTTGGGGTCCCCACGGGCAGGCTTTGCGGTTCCTTGGTGAGGACTGAGGGAGGGGCAAAGGGTCAGGTTGGGGTTTGGGGTCCCCTGACCCAGACACTGACCTGGAACTGCACGGCATCGGGGCTTCTGAGTGAGGCACCTGAGATAAAAAGCAGAGAGGAGAAGGGTGGGGTTATGGGGGGCCCAAACAACAGCTGTGGGGATCTATAGGGCACTTTTAGTGGACTGAAGCCATTTGACCCCTTCCCCACCTGGGCTCTCATCTCTTTGTATCTGTTGTCTGCGGGCAATGAGGAGAAAGGAGACAACGAGGAGGAGGATGAAGACGACGGCAGCAGCACAGCCCCTTGCTACTGCTCTTACCGGGTTCCAGTGCGGTCCTCGAGAATCACCTGTGAGGTCCGGGTGTTTGGGTGTTCCTATCCAAAGCCACCACCACAATGAAAGTGGGATGGAGTGACACTGTCACTCATGGGTGGCAAGAGGAGCAAGGAAAGGAGGGCTCAGACCTACCTGGGGGTGCGTGTGTCAGTGTCACCTCTAGCGTCACATTGTCCCCAAGGGGTGAGAACACAAAGCAGCAGCCCCCAGCACGGTAGGAGCACCTATAGGTGCCAGAGTCAGCTGGGGACACCCTAAAGAGGGTGAAAGTGGCTGTGCCCCCACCATCGGGGTCTTGGTGCTGGATAGGGGCTGAGTGCCCGTCCTTGTGCAGGAAGGTGGAGCCTTGATAAGGCTTGTTCCAGCAGCGAATGGTGACGTTGGTCCCCATCTCCACGTGTTCCTCAGGGCTCAGGGAAATGGTGGGGGGGGGATAGCTGTGATCTGAGCGCAGAGAGGAGACAGCAATAGGACACAGCTCTATGGGACACAGCCCTGGGCCACCTGCTTTCCTTAGTGTCCCCACCTGTCACCACCAGCGCCACGGGGTGACTCTTCTCCGATGTCCCTGGTGGCTCCCGCACTCGGTACTGGCACTGGTACTTCACAGCGTCTTCCTTTCTTATGTCAGCCAAGTAGAACTCAACTGCATTCTGCTCCTTGTCTGTGTCCTTGCGCATTTTGAATGTCCACTCTCCTTCCTCGTAGAGCTCAACCCAGGCAGCCGGCCGGGGCAGGTGGCACCGCACGGTGACAGTGTCCCCCACAGCCACCCCCTGGCTGGGGTGCAGTGACAGGGAGGGTGGGGGCACTAGGACAGGGGACACCAGTCAGCCTTGTCCTGCACACCCTCCTGGACCCCTCGGATGGCCCCCTCCCAACGCTCCCCTCCCTCTGTCCCCATTCTCCCCATGTCCCCATACTCACAGAGCTGTGCCCTGCTTGCTGCCACCAGACACCAACCTGCAAGAGACATAGTCCTGGTCCCACTCAGGGCCACCAACCCCTGTGGCACCACGTCCTCATTGTCACTCACCCAGGATGAGGGCCAGCGCCATTGGTGCCATGAGGCACAGCTTGGGGACAGCTGAGTCTCACACAGTGAGACTGCTGCGGGGACAGGAA
>NW_018364707.1:18482-21859 GCF_002078875.1 Numida meleagris | reverse complement strand
CATCCGATGCTGGCACCTATAGGTGCTCCTATCGCCCCAAGGATGACCCCTTGGTGTCCTCACCCCTCGGGGACACTGTGACACTGGAGGTGACACCCACCCCTGCACCCCCAGGTAGATCCCAGTCCCCTATTTGAGTGTCCCCGCTGTCACCCACAGATGACAGTGTCCCTGCATCCCATCCCCAGGGAGGTGGTGGCCAGGGATGGGGACCTTCAAGCCACCGCATCCCCCAGGAGCTGACGGGGGATCCCATGGGAACCTGGTGGTGGCGGTGGTGAGGTGCTGTGTTGCTGCCCTCATCTTCATTGTCGGCATCTTGTTCATCCTCGATGCCCGAAGCCTCCGGATACAGAGAGATTAAGCCCAGGTGGGGAAAGGGTTTCAGATCTTTTATGCCTTACAGATCCCCCAGACTGTACCCTCCCTGCTGGTCATTCCCAATAGATCCCCAGAAAATCCACCATGTGTCCCCTGCCTCCCATTTCTGTGCTGATTTCTGCATCAGTCGTTGCCTGCTGAGCAATTGTGTTGTGCATCACTTAAAACCTGCACCATATCACCTTATCACCTCCACATCACTTCACAGCCCTTGAGATCCACAAACCCTTTGCAATCCACCTCAAAACCACAGCACCAGCCCAGTGGGACCCCCACACCTGACCCAACCCACTCCTGCCCTACACATCTCCTCACGTTTCCCTCCCCTCCCATTCCATCCCCCATAGATTCACTATAGATCCCCCATGCATCCCCTGCCCGCCCCCCGCTTTTGGCTGGGACAGAATTGATAGACTTCACCGTGTCTGCTGTGGTGCTGTGCAGTGGCTTTAGGAGAAAACCAATGGTGGTGACACACGGGTGGTTTAGCTGTTGCTGAGCAGTGCTGCGCAGAGCTAAGGACGGTTCCGTTTCTCAGCTTCTCCACCGGTGCTGCCAGCGAGGGGCTGGGGGCAGCAGGAGCTGAGAGGGGACAGAACCAGGACAGCTGAGCTGCACTGGGCACAGATCCCCACCCATCTCCATCCCAGAGTGCACAGCTTTGGGGGACAGCTGTAACTGGGAGGGGAGTTTTCTGGGGGGAGGAAGCCACTGCCCAAGTTGCTGTGTGCTCATCACTCGTGCTGTGCCTCCCTTGTTTCTATCTATACATATCTATCTATAATTAAAGTCACCGTTATTTCTCTCTTCCTTGTTTGTCTTCTGTGCGTGTCTCCGGTTGGATGGGTGGCTCAGGAACCATTCAGCAGCAGCCCCCGAGCTGTGCCCTGAGGCTGGATGGCTGTGGGTGGCACGGTGTGTGGGAAGACACGGGCAGTGTCACTCCCCATTGTCCCCAACACCTGCAGGACAGGAGCACTGTTCTCATTAGGATTGCTGATGGCATTTGGACCTTGAGTGCCAGGTTCACCTCAGTGAGTTCCCGTGGGAAACCCCAGCTCTGCACTGCAGTCACGGTCGTCCAACTCGGGGCATCACTGCAGCCTGATGTCTTGCATTTGGCCTCCCACTGTGCAAGGCCACGTGCTGGCAGAACTTGGGGGACACTGTGTGACAGCTGAGGTGGAACAGTCTGCGTGGGGCCCCTCAGTGAAGCCAGATGTGCTGCTGTGTGTGTGCCACCCCATCGGGTTCAAAACATTGCCACTCCTTGGGGACCAAATTGGACACATCAGGAGGTGACATCACAACATCCTGTCCCAAAAGGGAACTGAAAGCAGCTCTCTCACCACCTGTTGACCCCACTGCAGTCTCGCTGTCCCCAGGCTGATCCTGCCTCATGGCACCAGTGGCGCTGGCCCTCATCCTGGGTGAGTGACAATGGGGATGTGGTGCCACGGGGGTTGGTGGCCCTGTGTGGGACCAGGACCGTGTCCCTTGCAGGTTGGTGTCTGGTGGCAGCCAGCAGAGCTCAGCACGGTGAGTATGGGGAGAGGGGGAGAATGAGGGCAGAGGGAGAGAACGTGGGGAGGGGCCTATCTGAGGGGTCGAGGAGGGCGTGCAGGGACAAGGCTGACTGGTGTCCTTTGTCCTAGTGCCCCAACCCTCTCTGTCACTGCACCCCAGGCAGGGGGTGTCCCTGGGGGACACTGTCACCCTGCGATGCCACCTGCCCCGGATGGCTGCCTGGGTCTGGCTGTACCAGGACAGAGGTTGGACACACAACAAGTACAAGGACAAGGAGCAGGACGTGGGTGAGTTCTCCTTCATTAGCACAAGTCGGGAACATGCAGGGACGTATCGGTGCCAGTACCACGTGTCAGAGCCATTGGGGATATCAGAGCAGAGTGATCCTGTGGAGCTGGTGGTGACAGGTGAGGGTGCTGGGGATAACGGATGATTCTGGGCTGTCCCCATCAGGTAGTGTCTCATCTCTCTCCCTTCCCTACACACAGATCACAGCTACCCCCCACCCAGCATTTCCATCAGCCCTAAGGAAGGGGTGGGGATGGGGACAAATGTCACCATCCGCTGCTGGAACAGGGATGATGGGGTCACCTTCTTCCTGCACAAGGATGGGCTTTTGTCCCCTACCCAGCATCAGGACCTCGATGGTGGGGGCACAGCCACTTTCATCATCTTTGGGGTGACCCCAGCTGATGCTGGCACCTATAGGTGCTCCTACCGACCCTGGGCTCACCCCTTTGTGTCCTCACCCCTTGGGGACAGTGTGACACTGCAGCTGACTCCCACACCTGCTCCCCCAGGTAGGTCTGAGCTCCCCACGTGTTTGTCTCCTGTGTCACCCATGGGTGGCAGTGCCCCACATCCCATCCCCAGGAAGGTGGCTGCTGGGGATGGCATCACCCAAACACCCGGACTCCACAGGTGCCAATGGAGAATCCTGTGGGATCCTGGCTGTGGCAGTGGCAGGGGGCTGTGTCACCGCCCTCACCTTCAGCCTCGTCCTTATCATCTTCTTCCTCCTTGCTGCCCACAGACGTCAGACATGGAGAACTGTGAACCCAGGTGGGGAATGGCTTAAATGGTTTCACCCCCCAGAGATGCCCCCAAGTGTCCCCTGCTGCCCATTCCACCCCCGTACATCCTCCAGTGCTCCCCATTTCCCTGTCCATCCCGTACAGTTCCCCCTCCCATTCTCCCTTGTGTCCTTCTGGGACCCTGCATAACACTGAGCCTCCTCCCTTCCCCTTTTTGATGCAGCTGAACCCAACAGGAGTTCCAAGGCCAGTGAGGTCCAGGTAAGAGTCTGTGTGAGGTGACCTCAAATCCCAACCTGACCCCTCACCCCTCCCCAACAAACCACAGGGGGAACCCCAAACCCTGCCCGTGGTGAACAGAGAGGACCTCCAGCCTCGTATGGCTTACCCAAACTTTATCTGCTCTCCCCAGATCCCCAAACACTAGGGATGGTG
>NW_018364707.1:7792-9702 GCF_002078875.1 Numida meleagris | reverse complement strand
ATAGCTTAACACCCCTGGACACCCTCAAATCCCCCCAGTCCACCCCCCAAACCCCACCAGCACTCTTGTAGGACCCTCACATCTCCCAAAATCTGCACCAAACTCCACCCCCCACCCTAAGGAACCCCTCGATTGCTCCCAACCCACCACCAAAGCCCCCATAAGACCAGGGTGATCTGTAACAACAGGTGTGCACTACCCCACGTGTTCAAATTCCAGGTGTGCTCAGACAGGAGTGTGCACAAACACGTGTGCATTGTGTGGGCACATGCACTGCAAGGCTGCAAAGCGCAGCTGTGTTGTGTGTTCATCATCACATGTGCACTTCATTCCTACACCACTGCAGGTGCTCACGTGCATTCTGTGTGTGCATTGTAACACGTGCACAATAGATGTACACAGATGTGAACATCATGCTTTATGCTCTGGCTCCGTGTGTGCACAATGTAACCTGTGTACACCGATACACGTTCCCGATCCTGCAAACATGCATCCTTAGCGCATGCTCTGTGTCTGTACGGGTGTCACTGCATCCCCAGCAGGTTCCTGATGCTGCCCCAGTGGGGATGGCAGAGGACAGGCGTGTGGCAAGGGGACAGCACAGGGGGATATGAGTGGCTGCAGGGACAAGAGGGCTGTGAGCGCACACTGCTGCCTCATGTCCATCTTCTAATCAACCAGAACCCCCACATCCTTCTCTGCAGCGCTGCTCTCAGGGAGTTGTTCTCCCAGTCTGTACTCAGCCCCGGCATTGCCCCAACCCGAGGGCAGCACCCTGTACTCAGCATCGTTGATTCTCAGGAGGTTCAGCAGTCCACAAAACCCCTGGGAATCTGTCCACAAGGACAGGGAGCAGAGCTGAGCTGGCACATCTGGAAGGACGCTTTCCTCAGGGCACAAGAGCTCTCCATGCCCAGGTGCAGGAAGTCAGGAAAGGAAGGCAAGAGAGCGGAACGGCTGAGCTGGGACCTGCTGGTCCAAGCGGAGAGCAAGAAGCACATGCACAGGCAGTGGCAGCAGGGACAGGGAGCCTGGCAGGAGGAAAGGGATGGTGCTGGGTTGTGTGGGGATGGGGTCAGGAAGGCCAAGGCCCAACTGGAAGTGGTCTTGGCAAGGAGAGCAAAGAAGAACTAGAAAGGCTTTGACAGGGGTGTAAACCTGAGAAGGAAAGTCCAGGAGGGCATACTCCCGCAGTGAGCAATGCAGGCAGGCTGGTAACAATGGACAAGGAGAAGGCTGACTCCTCAGTGGGGTATAGGGTTTCTGAAAGCAGCCTCTGTGTGTCAGTAAATTCAGCCAGACTCAAAAATGCTGGCTGGCATTCTGAGACCAAGGCAAGGTCCATCCTTTGTTCCTATCCTCTGAATTTAGACCACAGAAATCTGGGCTGGAAGTCTTTCCCGTCCAGCACTGGGATGGTGCCCATGGTTGTGAGCCCAACCCATTTGCAGTGGGGAAGGGCACAGCCTGCACCTTTGCAGCTGCTCAGGAACAGGGGAGCAGCCCAGCACCGGCATTTCCCAGGCAAACATGGCTTGACCCTGCTCACCCCTCTCCCACCATAGAGCCTTCCTGGGCTAGAGCTCAGAGGTCACCTCCACACCTTCCTGCATGGAGGGGATCCTGCCAACACCGCCACGTGTGTGTCACTTGCCATCCTTGAAATGAGGTGGGGCACACACTGCAGACAAATGGGCAGAAGCATCCAGAAGCCGAGGGAAGTACTCAGAGACAAGAACCAGCGCCAGCGCAGGGAAGGAAGCAGCCCTGAGAGCAAGGGATGGCAGCGAGTGAAGGAAGAGCTGAGCGCTGTGAGCAGCAGCTCTGAGGCTGCTGTCCCGCTGAGAGCAGTTGTGTTGGAACACGCTCTGCTCACATCTGTTGGGATCTCCACCCTTCGCGCCCAACGT
>NW_018364707.1:4639-6199 GCF_002078875.1 Numida meleagris | reverse complement strand
GGGATGGAAACCATTGAACTCCTTCCTCACCAGGGCTCTCATCTCTCTGTGTCCAGAGGCTGCGGGCATCAAGCACGAAGTAGAGGCCCAGGCAGAAGACGAAGACAGCAGCACAGCCCCTCACCACCGCCACCACCAGGTTCCCACGGGATGGCCCCTTGGCACCTGTGGGGTCAGGGTGTTTGGGTGTCACCATCACGGAGCTGGGATTCAGAGACAGTGCCACCCACGAGTGACACTGGGGGTAGACAAATTGAGGTCTCAGACCTAAAATGGGTTGCAGGTATGCGTGTCACCTGCAGCATCACATTATCTACAAGGCATGAGGACAGAAATGTGTGGTCCTTGATGTTCTAGGAGCTCGTACTGGTGCTGACATAGGCCAGGGTCCCAGCAAAGTGGCTGAAGGTGGCTGTGCCCACCAGTGGGATCCTGGTGCTGGGTAGGGGCTGAGCATTTACCTCTGTGCAGGAGGAATGTGACACCACCACAGTCATTCCAGCACTGGGTGGTGATATCGGTCACCAATGCCACATGTTCCCTGGGCTCAGGGAAAGGCTGAGTGGGGGGTAAGATGTGGTTCATGTGCAGGGAGGAGAAGAGATGGGACTTGGGCCTTAGGGAATAATCAGGTCCACCCACTGTCCCCAGTGCCCTCACCTGTCACCACCAGTTCCACAGGGTCACTCATACTCGATGTCCACAGTGGCTCTGACACCTGGTACCGACACTGATATGTCCCCGCGTCTTCCAGGTTTGTGACAACCAAGGAGAACTCAACTGTATTGTGCTCCTCGTCTTTTTCCTTGTCAGATCTCAGAGTTCCATTAAACCAGAGCTGGACCCAGGCAGCCAGCCGGGGCAGGTGGCAGCGCAGGGTGACAGTGTCCCCCAGGGACACCCCCTGGCTGGGGTGCAGCCACAGGGAGGGTGGGGGCACTAGGACAAGGGACACCAGTCAGCCTTGTCCCTGCACACCCTCCTCGATCCCTCTAACGGACCCCTCCCCACGCTCCCCTCCCTATGTCCCCATTCTCCCCCTCTCCCCATACTCACGCTGCTGTGCCCTGCTGGCTGCCACCAGACACCAACCTGCAAGGGACATGGTCCTGGTCTCACACAGGGCCACCAACCCCCGTGGCACCACGTCCCCATTGTCACTCACCCAGGATGAGGCCCAGCACCATTGTTGCCATGAAGCAGGATCAGCTTGGGGACAGTGAGACTGCAGTGGGCACAGGAAGAGGCAGGAGAGCTGCTGACAGATCCTCTTGTGGACAGGATGCTGTGATGTCACCTCCTCATGTGGTATTTGTGGTGCCCAAGGAGTGGTGGTGTTGTGGGTCCCCAATGGGTTGACACACACAGAGCAGTGACACTTTCTTGGTCTCTGTGTGGGACCAGGACTGTGTCCCTTGCAGGTTGGTGTCTGGTGGCAGCTTTCATCCCATCTGCGTCCCCTCTAGTTTCCCCACCTCCTCTTCCATCCCGTATACATCCCCAGAACTCTCCCTTGCCTCCACTACTTCTACTATTCATCCCTGCTCCATGTACCTTGGG
>NW_018364707.1:0-1626 GCF_002078875.1 Numida meleagris | reverse complement strand
TGTCCCTTGCAGGTTGGTGGTTGGTGGCAGCGATCAGGGCACAGCAGCGTGAGTATGGGGAGAGGGGGAGAATGTGGACAGAGGGAGGGGAGTGTGGGGAGGAGGCCATCTGAGGGGTTGAGGAGGGTGTGCAGGGACAAAGCTGGCTGGTGTCCCCTGTCCTAGTGCCCCGACCCTCCCTGTGGCTGCACCCCAGCCAGGGGGTGTCCCTGGGGGACTCTGCCACCCTGCGCTGCCACCTGCCCTAGCCGGCTGCCTGGGTCTGGCTGTACCAGGTTGGACTTTTGACGTCTGAGAAGGAAATAGACAAGGTGCAGGATACAGCTGAGTTCTTCTTGGTTGTCATAAAGCAGGAAGATGCAGTGAAGTATTGGTGTCAATACCAGATACTGGAGCCACTGTGGACATCGAATATGAGTGACCCCGTGGAGCTGATGGTGACAGGTGAGGGCACTGGGGAAAGCAGATGGCCCTGGGCTGTCCCCACAGGGCCGTGTCCCATCGCTATTTCCTGTCTGCACTCAGATCCAAGATTCCCCCCTCCTGGCATTTCCATGAGCCCTGATGAATGCGTGAAGGTGGGGATGAATGTGACCATGCAGTGCCGGAACAACAATTATGGGGGCATTATCTTCCTGCACAAGGACGGGCACTCAGCCCCTATCCAGCACCAGGAGCCCAATGGTGGGGGCATGGCCAACTTCACCCTTGTTGGAGTGACCCCAGCTGACACTGGCACCTATAGGTGCTCCTACCGCGTTGGGAGCTCCTACCTTCTGTTTTCACCCCTTGGGGACAACGTGACACTGAAGGTGACACGCGCAACTGCTCACCCAGGTAGGTCTGAGCTCCCCCATGTAGCTGTCCCTGGTGTCACTCATTTGTGGCAGTGTCACTACATCACATCCTCGTGGATGTGAGGGCCTACGATGGGGAGATGCACACTCTCAAACCCCTCCGGTGCTGAGAGGATGTCCCGTGGGAACCTGGTGGTGGCAGTGGTGAGGGGCTGCACTGCCGCCCTCGTCTTTGGCCTGGGCCTCTACTTCATCCTCGATGCCAGCAGCTTCTGGATACGGAGAGATGAGAGCCCTGCTGGGGAAGGCGCTTGAATCACTTTGATACCCAGCAGAGCACCTTTCGATCCCTCCAAGTGTCTTCTGCTTCCTCTTTGATATTGTCTATACCCCCAGTCTCTCAATCCCCCTTTCCATCTCCTATACATCCCCCCAGGTGTGCTCTTCCTTGGCTTCCATCCCCTAGAGGTGGATAAATCCCCTTCACTTTCCCCTGCTGCCGCTTCCATGCACTACTGATCCCCCTCGTGCTCTCTGGTGCCCTCCATAACACCCAACCCACTCCCCTCCCCATTTTCATGTAGCTGCCCCCCTCAGGAAGGCTGAGTCCATTAGGTTCCAGGACAGTGTCTGAGTCAGGCAAAACCTAAATCCAGCCTGCCTCTTGGGGACCCCTAAAACCCACTGGGAACCCCAAACCCTGTCCACGTGGACCCCAACACACTCCCAGCCTCATATTCCTTACCCTACCTTTATGTGCATCCCCAAATCCAGCCCGTGGGAAACCCAAAATCTACATCGAGGGATTTGGAGATCAAATGCCCCACAC
>NW_018364706.1:42316-44971 GCF_002078875.1 Numida meleagris | reverse complement strand
GACGGACAGTGGACAGACGGACGGACAGATGGAGAGAGGGGTGGGGAATGGATGCGGCCCCGTGCGGATGGAGACGGACGGATGGACGGACGGACGGATGGACGGGTGGGTGGTTGGACAGGAGGATGGATGGATGGATGGATGGATGGATGGATGGATGGATGGATGGATGGATGGATGGATGGATGGATGGATGGATGGATGGATGGAAAGACGGGCAGCTGGCTGGATGGACGGATGGATGGACAGACGGATGGACAGCTGGGTGGATGAGCGGATGGGTGGATGGACAGAGGGATGGACGGACTGATGGATGGATGAACAGATGGACAGATGGGTGGCTGGGAGGACGGATGGACTGATGAATGGACGGACAGAAGGACGGGCAGATGGAAGGGAGGATGGATGGACGGATGGACAGATGGAAGGGTGGAAGGGTGGATGTATGGATGGGCAGCTGGAAGGGTGGATGGATGGACGGATGGACAGACAGCTGGAAGGGTGGATGGATTGATGGACAGATGGATGAATGGATGGACAGACGGATGGACAGATGGAAGGGTGGATGGATGGACAGACGGACAGCTGGAAGGGTGGATGGATGGACAGATGGACAAACGGATGGATGGACAGACGGACAGCTGGAAGGGTGGATGGACAGATGGATGGACAGACGGACGGGCAGCTGGAAGGGTGGATGGATGGACAGATGGACAAATGGATGGACAGATGGACGGACAGCTGGAAGGCTGGATGGACAGATGGATGGACAGACGGACGCACAGCTGGAAGGGTGGATGGATGGACAGATGGACAAATGGATGGACAGATGGACGGACAGCTGGAAGGGTGGATGGACGAATGGATGGACGGACAGACAGCTGGAAGGGTGAATGGATGGACGGACAGACAGCTGGAAGGGTGGATGGATGGACTGATGGACAGACGGACGGACTGATGGAAGGGTGGATGGATGGACAGATGGACGGACTGATGGAAGGGTGGATGGATGGACAGATGGACAAACGGATGGACAGCTGGAAGGGTGGATGGATGGATAGACAGATGGACGAATGGATGGACAGACGGACAGACAGCTGGAAGGGTGGATGGACAGACGGACGGACAGCTGGAAGGGTGGATGGACGAATGGATGGACGGACAGACAGCTGGAAGGGTGGATGGACGGATGGATGGACGGACAGACAGCTGGAAGGGTGAATGGATGGACGGACAGACAGCTGGAAGGGTGGATGGATGGACAGATGGACTGATGGACAGATGGACGGACTGATGGAAGGGTGGATGGATGGATGGATGGACAGACTGNGGGGGATTTGGGGGCCGTGGTGCAACCTTTGGGGTTCCCACCCTCCCATCACCGTTTTGGGGCACATCTGGGGATTTTGGGGAGCCGTGGTGCAACACTGGGGATTCCCATCGTCCCGTCACCATTTTGGGGCACCATTTGGGAGTTTTGGGGGGCCGTGGTGCAACACCGGGGATCCCCTTGGTCCCATTGTTCTTTTGGGGCACGTTTTGGGGTCAGGGAGCACTATTGGGGATCCCCTTTGTCCCGTCACCATTTTGGGGCACAATTTGGGATTTTTGGGGCCGTGGTGCAACACCGGGGATCCCCATCATCCCACTGCCGCTTTTGGGGCACGTTTTGGGGCCGTAGTGCACTATTGGGGATCCCCATCATCCTGTCACTATTTTGGGGCAAGTTTGGGGGGCAGGGAGCACTATTGGGGATCCCCTTTGTCCCGTCACCTTTTTGGGGCACAGTTTGGGATTTTTGGGGCTGTGGTGCAACACCGGGGATTCACATCGTCCCGTCACCGTTTTGGGGCACGTTTTGGGGTCAGGGAGCCCCGTTTGGGATCCCCATCATCCCACTGCCACTTTGGGGCACATTTTGGGGTCAGGGAACGCCGTTTGGGATCCCCTTGGTCCCATTGTTCTTTTGGGGCACGTTTTGGGGTCAGGGAGCCCTATTGGGGATCCCCTTGGTCCCACTGTTGCTTTGGGGCACATTTTGGGGTCAGGGAGCCCCGTTTGGGATCCCCTTGGTCCCACTGTTGCTTTGGGGCACATTTTGGGGTCAGAGAGCCCTGTTTGGGATCCCCATTGTCCCGTCACCATTTTGGGGCACATTTTGGGGTCAGGGAGCCCCGTTTGGGATCCCCATCATCCCATTGTTCTTTTGGGGCACATTTTGGGATCAGGGAGCCCTATTGGGGATCCCCTTTGTTCCGCTGTTGCTTTGGGGCACATTTTGGGGTCAGAGAGCCCCGTTTAAGATCCCCATTGTCCCGTCACCGTTTTGGGGCACATTTTGGGGTCAGGGAGCCCTGTTTGGGATCTGCTTTGTCCCGTTGCCACTCTGGGTCACATTTTGGGGTCAGGGAGCCCCATTTGGGATCCCCTTGGTCCCACTGTTGCTTTGGGGCACATTTTGGGATCAGGGAGCCCTATTGGGGATCTCCTTGGTCCCACTGTTGCTTTGGGGCACATTTTGGGGTCAGGGAGCCCTGTTTGGGATCCCCATCATCCCACTGTTGCTTTGGGGCACATTTTGGGGTCAGAGAGCCCCGTTTGGGATCCCCATCGTCCCGCCGCCGCTTTGGGGCGCACCGTGGGGTCTCTGGGTCC
>NW_018364706.1:37062-38155 GCF_002078875.1 Numida meleagris | reverse complement strand
CCCCCCGCTCAGTGGCTCTGGATGCAGGAGGACCCCGGCGCCCTCCCGCCGCACGGCGGCGCTGTCCCCGCCCACCGCTCCTTCCCCTCGCCACGTGACGCTGCTGTGTGACGTCATACGGCGCGACTCCCTCTCCCTCCGTTCTCGTTTCGGTCGCGTTTGGGCCGAGCGCGCCCCGGGGATGGAACCGGAACCGGAATCAGAACCGGAAGCGGCGGCCTCCGGGGCTGTCGGTGAGGGAGGGGCTATGGGAGGGGCACCGGGAGAGGGATGGGGCTAGAGGAGGCGGGGGGGGGGGCTGGCGGTGATGGGGTGTCCCGGTAACGGGATGTCGTGGTGCCCGGGGGTCCCTTTAATGAGGGTCCCAATGATTGGGGTCCCGGTAACTGAGAGCTGTGGTACCTGGGGGTCCCGTAGAAACGGGGAACCGTTAACTGAGCTCCTACAGACAGCGGTCTCAGCAGCTGAGGGTCCCGATGATTGGGGGTCCCGTTAATGAGGGTCCCAGTAACTTGAGAGTCCCAGTAAGGGGTCTTAGAAACGGAGGGTCCCCGTAACCAAGGGGCCCGTTAACGAGCAGTCCCACGAACTGGGGGTCCTGTTAACCAGGGCTCCCTTGAACTGGAGCTCCCAGTACCTGAGGGCCACGTGACCCGGGGGTCCCACGACCCGAGGGTCCCAGTACTGGTGTCCCACTAACGGAGGGCCCGACTAACCCACGGTCCCGGTACCTGGGGGTCCCATTAACGGAGGACCTCAGTAACTGGAGATCCCGCTGACCGGGGCTCCCGGTACCTGGGGGTCCCACTGACCGGGGCTCCCGGTACCTGGGGGTCCCACTGACTGGGCCTCCCGGTACCTGGGGGTCCCACTGACCTGGGGTCCTGGTACCGGGGGTCCCGCCAGCAGCGGTGCGCGTGTTCCTGCCCGATGGCTCCGTGGTGCCGCTGGCGCTGCCGCCCCCGGTGCTGGGGCTGACGGCGGCCGTGCTGCTGCGGTGCCTGTGGGACACGGCCGGGCTGGGCCCCGAGGGCTGCGCCGCCATGGCCCTGTGGCTGGTGTCGGGGCTGCTGGGTGAGTCGGGGGAAGAGGT
>NW_018364706.1:34179-35172 GCF_002078875.1 Numida meleagris | reverse complement strand
CCCCCCACGGGGCTGCTGGGCCGGGGGGGGCTGCGCCCCGTCAGCGTGGCCGTGGGGCTGGAGGGGGTCACCATCATCGACGCCCGGGAGAAGGTGTGGGGCGCTGTGGGGCGGTTAGGGGGCTGCGGGGCAGGTTATGAGCTCCTGTGGGGAGGTTGAGTGTCTGCGGGGCGGGTTGGGGGGCTGTGGGGCAGAGTCAGTGCCACGGGGTGGGTCTCTAAGGCAGGGGCAGGGATGTGGAGTCTGTGGGGCAGGGTATAAGGCTTATGGGAGGGATCTCTGGGGCAGGATTGGGGCTGTGGGGTGAGGTTGAGGATGGGGGGGAGCTATGGGGGCCGTGGGTGTTCATCTGTGGGGCTGGAAGGTGGCTATGGGGCAGGATCAGAGCTGTGGGGGGGTGGCATCTGTGGGGCAGGGCTGTGAGGCACAACGGGAGCCTGTGGGGTGGCCAGGGGGCGCTGTGGGGTCCCCATGGGGCATCCACGGGGCAGTGGGGGGAACCGTGGGGCGGTCAGAACGCTGGAGGCAGCCGTGGGTCTGACCCCCCAGCACGTGCTGCTGACGCTGTCCTACCCCGAGCTGAGCTGGGAGCTGGTGGGCGCCGTGGGGCAGGACGGGGACGCGGCCGAGGGGCTGGGGGGCACGGACGCGGCGGAGCCCCCCCAGCTGTGGTTGGAGTTCGACGGAGAGCACGAGGGTGCCCGCGTGAACCGGCTGCTGCGGGTGCTGTCCCCACAGGTCTGCGCGGTGGGGGCACTTGGGGGGCTCGGATCTGCTCTGTGGGTCCCCTGGGGGGGGGGTACTGGGGGGGTTCCCAGCATTCTCTGTGGGACACTGAGGGACTTGGTTCTGCCCTGTGGAGCACTGGGGAGTCAGCTGGGGGGGTCCCTGGGGGTCATTGATGGGTCCCTGTGGGTCACTGGTGGGTGGCTGTGGGTCACTGTGGGTCTTTGCGTCCCCCATAGGCGGAGCTGATGAGCGCCCTCATCGAGT
>NW_018364706.1:28549-31037 GCF_002078875.1 Numida meleagris | reverse complement strand
AATAACCTCAAAAAAAAGGGGCATTTCTGCCCGAGGGGGACTCTGCTCCTTTGTTCAGTAACCAAAAAGGATGTTTTGGTGGAAAAAAAGTGACGTTTTGATAGAAAAAAATGTATTTTTCGTTCCTGCCAGAGGCTGTTTGGGTGCAGAAGGCCCTAAGATGGCTTCCGGGGGCCATTTCTGAAGAAAAAAGTGTCATTTGGGGGGTGTTTTTGTGCTAAAAACGTGAATTCTCATTGCGAGGCAGCGAATAGCCATGTTAAAAGCAGAATAATTGGCTTTTTTTGCTGTGTAATTTGTTTTTTTTTTTAGGCTGTGTAAGCAGGAATGTGCAAGTCATGGCTGCAGCCGTGGGGTTAATCCCAGCCTGAAACGCGGCTTTGTGTGATGGGAGGTTAAAAAAAAAAAAAAAAAAAAAGTTTGGAAAAAGGGAAAATTGGGTTTTTTTATCACAAAATGACGCATCAGAAAAATAGCATCCCACTAACAGCAGCCGATTTCTCACCGGTTTTGCAGGAAACGCCCTGAAAACGCCATGGAAAAAACTCCTCGGTGCTGCCCGCGTCATCTGCGCGTTAATGGCGCTAATTGGCGTTAATGAGAGGTCTGCCACGTTTTTGGGGTGTCTGTAATCCTAGGGTGTTGTTCCCTGGGAAATGGGAGCGGAAATGCCACAAAATGCACCAAAATGGGGTTCGTTTTTCCCCTTCAAGGGCCCCGTGTGGCTGCGACATGACTCAGCACGGCTGCGGAATGGTGTGAAATGGGGACATTTTGGTGCATTTTGTGGAAAAACGGGCGTGAGAAGGGGATGCGGGTTGGTGGGGGTTAAAAGGCGGCTGGGGTACTGCTGGAAAAAAAGGGAAACTCAGTGGAAAAAAACAGAGTTTTTGGTGCTTTGCAGCTAACCGAGGGAAATGAGTGGGAAAAAGGCAATTTTGGGGTGTTCTTTTTTTAAAAAAAAAAAAGTGCATAGAAATTGGACCTTTCCCCCCCCCAGATTCGGGGCTTTTGGGGGGGAGAGGTCGCAGTTGGCACAGCACAGTGGGGGCAAAACCAGGGGGAAATTAATACGGGAAAAAAAGAAAGAAAACAACAGCGAAAACGCTGGAAAATGGCACCAGAAAGGCTGGAGATGTTTAAAACAGGGGAGGAAAAAAAAAAAGGGGGGGGGGGAAGGGGTGAAATTTAACCCTTCCCGTGGTGAAACAAAGAAAGGAGCTGACGCCTTTCAGCAGCGCTCCTTGCTGAGGAGTTTTTTTGGGGGGGAAAACACTTTGAAAAGAGGCTTCGTGCTGCGCAGGGGTGGCTTTTTTCTTTCTTTCTTTCTTTCTTTCTTTCTTTTTTTTGTTATTTTGGGTCGTTTTGGGGGCGTTTTGGGGACTATTTTGCCCCCCCCCCTTCCCCCCCGCGGAAGCGGAGCCGCAGCGCCGCCTGCTTCCCCTATAAAGCTCCGCCCGAGCGCGGGGTGCGCAGGGGAGCAGAGGCAGAGGCGCAGGGAAAGGGCTGCGGATTTGCGCTGAATTCCGCACATTTCCGAAATTTGCTTTTTTTAGGCGAGAGGCAGCGAGCGCCAGGCGCCTTCCAGCAGCCCCCGATTGGCTCTGGGGGCCGTTTCCTTCAAGCTCTGCCTTCCCCTTCCTCGAGACGGGGCTTTAAGAAGGAGGAAAATGGGAAAAGCGAGAGCAAACGAGAGCGTGGAGGAGCCGCGGGGAGGGCGAGCCAGATGCGGGGCGAAAGCAGCGGGGCTTTGCGGCAGCCGAAGAGCAAGTGGAGGGGGAGACAGTGAACGCGGAGCTGAAACGTGAAGTTTTGGAGAGAGAGAGAGAGGAAGCTGGCTCAGAGAGAAGATGGATGCGAGGAGGAAGGAGTGTGCGGGAGAGAAGAGAGCAGGGAGAAGTGAGCGAGATGGAAAAGATGGGTGGAAGCGCGGAGTGGAAGGAATGGCAGAGCGAGGTGAGCCGCGGCTTCACGCCGACGCGGCCCCGAGCCCTCCCCAGAGGCGGCCATTGCCCCGGCACAGCCAAAAAGCCGCGTTTTTAACCCAAAACGTGGCAGCAGGAGGAGGAGGACAGGCGGTTTGGTCCCGGCCGGCGCCGTTCGGGGGCGTTGTAGGAAGAGCTGGGATTGCGGAGCCGGGACAGGAAGAGCGGAGGCGGCGATGAGGCAGGGAGGAGAAATTTAGAGGAGAAAAACGGACTTTTTGGTTAAAACCGCGCGTGGGGCCCTGGGACGGAACGCAGAGGTCAGGAGGAAACGGGAGGAAAAGAGGAAATAATGGCAAAAATGAGAGGAGAAAATAATGGGGAAAAGAGGAGGATGTAATAGAAAAGAAGAGAGGAGAAAATAATGGGGAGAAGAAGGAGAATAGAAATGAATAGGAAAAAAAGAGAGGAGGAAACAATGGGAAGTAATAGAAAAAAATAGAAATCGGTAGAAGAGAAAATAGAAAAAAATAGAAAACAGAAGAGCAGAAAATAGAAAAAAG
>NW_018364706.1:19609-23929 GCF_002078875.1 Numida meleagris | reverse complement strand
AAAAAGGGGGGGGGGGAAGGGGTGAAATTTAACCCTTCCCGTGGTGAAACAAAGAAAGGAGCTGACGCCTTTCAGCAGCGCTCCTTGCTGAGGAGTTTTTTTGGGGGGGAAAACACTTTGAAAAGAGGCTTCGTGCTGCGCAGGGGTGGCTTTTTTCTTTCTTTCTTTCTTTCTTTCTTTCTTTTTTTTGTTATTTTGGGTCGTTTTGGGGGCGTTTTGGGGACTATTTTGCCCCCCCCCCTTCCCCCCCGCGGAAGCGGAGCCGCAGCGCCGCCTGCTTCCCCTATAAAGCTCCGCCCGAGCGCGGGGTGCGCAGGGGAGCAGAGGCAGAGGCGCAGGGAAAGGGCTGCGGATTTGCGCTGAATTCCGCACATTTCCGAAATTTGCTTTTTTTAGGCGAGAGGCAGCGAGCGCCAGGCGCCTTCCAGCAGCCCCCGATTGGCTCTGGGGGCCGTTTCCTTCAAGCTCTGCCTTCCCCTTCCTCGAGACGGGGCTTTAAGAAGGAGGAAAATGGGAAAAGCGAGAGCAAACGAGAGCGTGGAGGAGCCGCGGGGAGGGCGAGCCAGATGCGGGGCGAAAGCAGCGGGGCTTTGCGGCAGCCGAAGAGCAAGTGGAGGGGGAGACAGTGAACGCGGAGCTGAAACGTGAAGTTTTGGAGAGAGAGAGAGAGGAAGCTGGCTCAGAGAGAAGATGGATGCGAGGAGGAAGGAGTGTGCGGGAGAGAAGAGAGCAGGGAGAAGTGAGCGAGATGGAAAAGATGGGTGGAAGCGCGGAGTGGAAGGAATGGCAGAGCGAGGTGAGCCGCGGCTTCACGCCGACGCGGCCCCGAGCCCTCCCCAGAGGCGGCCATTGCCCCGGCACAGCCAAAAAGCCGCGTTTTTAACCCAAAACGTGGCAGCAGGAGGAGGAGGACAGGCGGTTTGGTCCCGGCCGGCGCCGTTCGGGGGCGTTGTAGGAAGAGCTGGGATTGCGGAGCCGGGACAGGAAGAGCGGAGGCGGCGATGAGGCAGGGAGGAGAAATTTAGAGGAGAAAAACGGACTTTTTGGTTAAAACCGCGCGTGGGGCCCTGGGACGGAACGCAGAGGTCAGGAGGAAACGGGAGGAAAAGAGGAAATAATGGCAAAAATGAGAGGAGAAAATAATGGGGAAAAGAGGAGGATGTAATAGAAAAGAAGAGAGGAGAAAATAATGGGGAGAAGAAGGAGAATAGAAATGAATAGGAAAAAAAGAGAGGAGGAAACAATGGGAAGTAATAGAAAAAAATAGAAATCGGTAGAAGAGAAAATAGAAAAAAATAGAAAACAGAAGAGCAGAAAATAGAAAAAAGGAAATAGAAAAGTATAGAAGAAAAGAAAATAGAAGGCCAGAAAATAATAGAAAAATAGAGGAGAGAATTGAAGAGAAAATAGAAGAGGAGAAAATAGAAAAATGGAGGAGAAAATAGAAAAAAAGAGAAAAAAATAGAGAAGAATAGAAAACAAAGAAGAGGGAAAATAGAGAAAATAGAAAAAAGAAAAAATAGAAAAAAAAGAAACTTAGAAAAAACGAAGTAGAACAAAAATAGAAAATAGAGAAGAAAACAAAAAAATAGAAGAAAGTAGAAAAATAGAGAAAATTTAAAAGAAGCAAAGAGAAAAAGTAGAAAAGAAAGAAGAAAGGAAAAAAATAGAAAAAAAATGAGGAAAGCAGAAGAGAGAAAATAGGAAAATAGAAAAACAACCAAGAAAATATAGAAAAAAGAAAATAGAAAAAAGAAAATAAAATAGAAAAAAGAAAATAAGAAAATAGAAAAACGAAAAAACCAAAGAAAATAATTAAAGAAAATAGAAAAAAAAAAACAGAAAAAAAGAAAATAATTAAGAAAATAGAAAAAAAAGAAACTAGAAAGAAGAAGAGAGGAGCTAGAGAAAATAGAAAAACAGAAGATAGAAGATAGAAGAGGGGAAATCAGGATAAGAGAGAAGAGAGGAAGATAGAGAAGCAGGAACATAGAAGAGGCACGGAAGAGCGAGGAGCAGCCGGAATGGAGATGTAAATTTGGGAAGAAAAGAGGCAATTTCGGTGAAGAGAGGAAGAATAGGGCAGAAAGAGGAGGAGGAGGAGNGGAAGGAAGGAAGGAAGGAAGGAGGAAAACGGAGCCGGAGCGTGGTGAGGCTGGAGGCGGAATTGAGCAAATCGGCGGAAACGGCCCCAAAAGGAGCGGCCCCAAAAGGAGCAGCCCCAAAGGCAGCGGCGCGGTGAGGCCCCTCCATGGGGGGCGGGGGGGGCTCTTGTCGTTGCAGGCGCCCGCTGGCCGCCAAGCGCCCGGGGATTTCCCCGTGGTGGCACGGATTTTGGGATAAAAAACTACGGAAACGGTGAATATGTCTTTTAACTGGGGGGAGGGAGGGGGGGAGAAAAAAAAAAGAGAACGTGGCACCAAGAATCCAAGCCCAAATCCAACGTCATCACGCTCCGGCTGTGAGGTATTGTAGGTCCTGGTGGTGCGCCGCAGAGTAAGTGCTAAATCCTTGTTTTTTTACCCCAAAATGGCTTGGGGGGACGGGGGACGGGGGACGGCGGAGCAGGCTGGGAAAGGAGGAGAAAAAGGTGGAAAAAGGGCAAAGTGCTGTTTTGTTGTGTGGGGCACGGGGGGTGTTCGAGTGTTTTTCCCCCCCCAGGTTTGGCAGCGGCAGGCGACAGTGGAGGAGCAATTAAAAAAAAAAACCCAAAGAAACAGAAATTAAGATAATAACGATGAGCAAATGAGGAAAAATGGACCCTGAGGATTTAAAGATTTGAGCCAGAAAAAAAAGGGAAATCTCAGCGGCCAGGAGCTTTTCTGCAGGGAGATTTGAGGATAAAACCCGCAGGTTTGGGTCATTGGGACTCTCGGAAGTAAGATTTTGATTTTGATGCTTTAAATTCGGGGGCGTTTCTGTGGTTTTTTTTGGCTGGTGGAAGGTGGCTTGGTGACAGGGGACAGGGTTGTGCTGGGGGGGCGGGGGGGGCGGCGCGTTTTGGGGTGTTTTCCGCCCTTTCCCGCAGATGCAGTGATAGGAAGCGGCGGCAGCTTTGGAAGAACAGATTGTCAGAAAAGCTGCTTTTTGTCCTCAAAACGGAGCTGGAAAATCAGGAGTGCAGCTTGTGGCAGGAGCTTCGCTTAACCAAAAAAAAAAGCGTAAAAAAAGCCCAAACTGCCCCAAAATGGNGTGTTTTCAGGTTTTTCTCCGTAAAAGGCCTCAGGAAGCTTAAATGTGTAGGCTTTATGCCCCGAACCGTGAGTTGTGAATGTGGGGGTGGGGGGGGGTTGGAAACGAGGTGAAAACCCCAAAGCGGCCCCCCCGGAATTCGCGATGGCGGCGAGGAGACGTGGCCCAGACTCCCCGAATTCACCAAATCCCCCCCGATTTCGCGAGCGGCAGCGGAGGAGGGCGCGTTTTGGGGGGAAATCTGGCGTTTTTGGAGGTCGGGGCGTGCGGGAGGAGCCGGGCGCGCTGGGACCCCGCTTCTGTCCGAAATGGCCCCAAAAGCATCACCCCCCCCCCTCCATTCCGACGCGAAAAGGGACGGATTGCGGAGAAAGTAGCAAAAAGGAGCGCTTTGACCCCAAAGCGGCGCTGACGGGGGGGCTCTGTCTCACAGGTGCCGCAGTAGTAGCCTTGAACCGTCGGATTTTGAGGGGAAAAAAAGGCAAAAAGAGGAAAAAACAAAACAAACAAAAAAAGGGGCGCTGGGTGTTTGGCAGCAAGGGATCTTCGCGCAGAGCAAAACTGCAGGAAATTGCCCCAAAACCGAGGCAGCGTGGACGCCCGACGAGAAAAGGCAGAGAGAGCCCGGCAGCAAAACAGCCCCAAAAACGTGTAGGAAAGGGAGCAGTGATCATAGGTATTTGTGCTGCTTTTCACCCAAAACCGAGACCGGGGGGGGAGGGTTCTGAGTCCAGCCCCAATTCTGCTGCTTTCCCCCATTTCATTTCAAAATGGAAAATGGGAGGTGCCCCAAAATGGCTGAAAATGCCCCAAAAATGGCTGAAAGTGCCCCAAAATGAGCGGCCAGCGTGGCCGGCTCTGTGCCCCGCAGCCGCGGGCTTTTCAAGGACAGAGCAGCTTTTTGGTCAGAGCGGTGCTTGGCACCAAGGCGGGGGGGGTTGGGTTTGTGCCCGTTTTCCCAGTTTTCCTCCCCAAAATGGCAGCGGTGTGGGCGCGGTTTTGGGGGGGTTTGTTGTGTTTTGTTGTTTTTTGTTCTCCCCCCCTCCCCCCCTTTCGCTCTCCATTGAGGCAGCGCCGCAACGACCAGGCCTAAAACGGCCCCAAAGAGGACACTTGCTAAAAATGACT
>NW_018364706.1:16322-17826 GCF_002078875.1 Numida meleagris | reverse complement strand
TTGTAACACAAAGGTCCTGGCAGGAGGTAAAGATTGTATCGTGACACAAAGGGCCTGTCGTGATGTAAAGATGGTATTGTAACACAAAGGTCCTGTCGCAACATGAAGACTGGGGTGTGATGCAAAAGTCCTGTCGTGACACAAAGGTCCTGTTGCAACGTAAAGATGCTATCGTGACAGGAGGGTCTTCTCACAGCATAAAGGTGGTGTCATGATATGAAGGTCCTGTCGCGACGTAAAGATTGTGTCGTGACATGAAGGTCTCACCACATAAAGGTTGTGTCGTGACACAAAGGTCCTGTAACGACATCCAGGTCCTGTTGTGACATGGAGCCCGTATGGGGGCAATGGCGCTGAGGACAAGGACCCTGTAGAGCTTTGAGGACCCCGTATCGTGACAGGGAGGCCGTGTCACGACGGGCGCTGTGTGGTGACGCTGCTGTGAGGGATGGCGGTGGGGACAGGGACGCTGTATCACGACAAGGAGCCCTTAGGATAGCGGGCACCGTGTCACCATAGGGATGCCATGTCGTGACAGGGATCCCATATAACAGGGCCACCATATCGCGACAGGGACCCCTTGTGGTACCAGGTGCCATATGGCAATAGGGCCCTGTCACGACAAGCCCTGGGCTGCTGGGGACGCCGTGTCACGACAGGGACGCTATCGGGACAAGCCGGTGTGGCAGCAGGGGCCCCGTATCGCGACAGTGACACCGCATCGCGACGAGGAGCCCACGTGACCACACCATATTGCGACAGGGACGGGCACCCCGTGTCACGACCCGTATCGCGACGGAGGGATCCTGCATCGCAACAGCTCGCCCCGTGTCTCCTCAGGAGCCCCCATATCGTGACAGGAACCCCAGTCACGACAGAGCGGGCGGCGGCCCCGCCCCGCACGGCGATGCTTCAGGGGCTCCGTGCCGTGGCGGGGTGTGTGAAGCCTCCGTATCACAACGAGGACCCTTCGTGTTGTGACCCGGACCCCAGTGTCGCGACAGAAACCCCCTCTATTGCGACATCCCACGAGCCCCGCGGCACAAGGCGAACCCGCCACGCTTCCGTCGCGCGGTGGGGACCCTTGTATCGCGATGGAGAAGCCATCTCACGACAGTGCAGTGAGCAATAAAGCCGATGAAACGCAGTTCTGTCTCTGGTGCCATTCTCGCGGCCCCAAATCCCCATTTTTTGACCCCAAAATGCCAATTTTTGCCCCAAATCCCCAGTTTTTCACACCAAAATCCCCATTTTTTGCCCCCAGAACCGCAGCTCAACCCTCCCCTCATCCCACCTCCCCGCCCCAAACCGCGCAACCCGGTGGGGAGGGGCGGGGCACGTGGCGCTGCGTCACCTCCAACGTCACTTCCCCGCGCCGCTATACGTCACATCCTGGCGCCGCACTCCCACGTCGCCACCGGAAGCACCGCGTCGCGCCCCTTTTGCGTCACTTCCGCGTCGCGCTCCGAGACGTCACATCCGTGCGACGCCGCCGGCCCCGCAT
>NW_018364706.1:7688-8932 GCF_002078875.1 Numida meleagris | reverse complement strand
GCTGGACCCCCCCGAGTACCAGCGCCGCATCGTCCCCGTCATCGTCCGCCTCTTCGCCTCGCCGGACCGCGCGCTGCGCATGCGGCTGCTGCAGCAGGTGGGGTGCACCGTCCCCCCCATCCCTGTCACCTCCTGCCCCCTCCTGTCACCATCACTACCGCTGTCACCTCTCTGTTCCCCTGTCACCTCCTGTTAACCTCCTGACACCTCCGTGTCACCCTCCCTACCACTGTCACCTCCCTGTCACCTCCTGTCACCTCTGTGCCACCTTCTGTATCACTGTCACCTTTCTGTCCCCCTGTCACCTCCCTGTCACCCCCGTGTCACCTTGACTCCCACTGTCACCTCTGTGTCCCTTTGTCACCTCTGTGTCACCTCGCCACATCTGCGTCCCGTTGTCCCCTCCACGTCCCCATCATCACCTCTGGTGTCTCCTGGGTGCCAGGACACCCCTGTCCCCAGCTGTCCCGACATGTCCCCCTGCCCCACATGTCCCCCTGCCCCACGTGTCCCCCTGCCCCATCTGTCTGTCCCCGTGTCCCCGTCCCCAGCTGGAGGACTACATTGAGTTCCTGCCGGAGGCGACCGTGAGCTCGCAGATCTTCCCGCACGTGGCGCGCGGTTTCCTGGACACCAACGCCGCCATCCGCGAGCAGACCGTCAAGGTGGGCCCCCCCTGCGCCCCCCCGGGTCACCTGGGACTCCCAGAACCGCTTGGGACGCCCCTAAAGACCACGTGGGCCCCCCCCCATTTATTGAGTTCTTCTCTATTTCTGTGCCCCTCCACCCCCCAGTCACTGCTGCTGCTGGCCCCCACTGGTGGAGTGTGCCCCATTGATGGAGGCCGATCCCGTTAATGGGGTGTGCCCCCATTGATGGAGAGTGCCCCATTGATGGGGTTGCCCCATTGATGGGGAGTGCCCCCATTGATGGAGAGTGCCCCCATTGATGGAGGGTGCCCCATTGATGGAGTGTGACCCCACTGAGATGTTCCCCCATTGATGGAGATGCCCCCATTGATGGTGGTGCCGCCCTTGATGATGTTCCCCCCATTAATGGAATGCCCCCGTCGGTGATGCCCCCCACTAACAATGCCCCCCCGTTTGTGTGCCCCCCCAGTCTCTGCCGCTGCTGGCCCCCCGTCTCCCCGAGGCGCAGCGGGGCCGGGAGCTGCCCCCCCTGCTGTGCCGCCTGCAGGGCGACGCGCTGGGCCCGCTGCGCTGCAACGCCACGCTGTGCCTGGG
>NW_018364706.1:4755-5156 GCF_002078875.1 Numida meleagris | reverse complement strand
GGCCCCCCCAAATTGGGCACACGGAAACTCGACTGAAATCGGAGGGGCGGGGGGAGGCGGAGGGGGGAATAAAGGCTTCGGGAACCACAAGTCCCAGCGGCCCCTGCGCGCCGTGGCGCGGGTGGGTGACGTCACGCAGAGCGCGCCTCCGGCGGGTGGTCACGTGACGGCAAATGGCGGCGCGCGGAGGGAGGAGGCGGCGGCGGGAAGAGGTGTGAGGGCGTGGCCGAGGCCGTAGGCGAGCGGGGATTGGTGGGGGGGCGATCCCACGTGACCTCTCGGCCCCGCCCCCCCCCTCGCAGGACCCCCGCGTGCGGCTCTCGAAGGCGCTGAGCTACGTCCTGCGGCACGGCGCGCGCGACGCGGGGCTCCCGATGGGCGAGGGTGCGTGTGGGCCCCGG
>NW_018364706.1:0-629 GCF_002078875.1 Numida meleagris | reverse complement strand
AGCGGATGCCCCCAGGAGGCCCCCCAGGGTGCGCAGCTGTGCCCCACAGTGCTCTCAGGGCTCCAGAGGGATGTACCGTGCTCCTCCCTGCGACCACCAGGAGCCACCCGAAACCCCCGCGTGCCCCCATGGACCTTCCCTGGGCCGTCCAGATGCCCCAGGGCTCCCCTGGGCCTGCTTTGGGACCGCAGAGTGCCACCAAGACCACCTTAGTGCCGCTAGGCCCTGCTCAGGAACCTCCAAGAGCCTCCCCACTCCAGGGCCTCCAAGTTCCCCTTAGGACCTTCCCTGGGCTGCCCCCACCAGGTCCTCCAGACCCACTGGGACCCCCTGAATGCTCCTTTACTGCAACTCCTCATCCCTGCCCCCCAGACCCCATTCATTCCCCTTGAGCCTGGTTCCGGGACCCCCAGGTAATGGTCTGTTGGCGGGGGGGGGGGTCCCAGATGGTTTCGTGGAGGTGGGGGCCCTCCTGCAGCTGCCGCGCTTTGTGGGGGTGTCGGAGGAGGAGGTGCGGAGCGTGGTGGACGCTGACCCCAAAGGGCGCTTTGCGCTGCGCCCCCACCCCCTGCGCATCCGCGCCAACCAGGGGCACTCACTGCAGGTGGGGGAACCGGGGAGGGGACACA
>NW_018364705.1:33134-35359 GCF_002078875.1 Numida meleagris | reverse complement strand
AAAAGCTGTGATAAATAATTGAATCTCGCTGAGATATTCATTTTAATAACATTTGTTCTGACTGCCCATGAAAAGCATAATAACTTCCAATGAGCTAAGTCTTTAAAAGTTTCTTCAGATCTGGTCTGTAATTCAAAGAGAATAAGTCTAGAATATTCTTTGATATTTAAACCTTATATAGTTAATTGTATCAGAAGTCTGCTTCAAATCAAAATTATCTCGAAGATGGTTTAGAGAACAAAAATGAATAATGCTTGTGCTTCTTCAAATTTATTTATAAAACCAAATATTCCTTTGATGTTTGCAAAATAATATTGGTTTAGAAGCAAATAATGTACATTTAATCATATTAGGCAATATTATCCTTAGTACAAAAATATGTTCTAAAATCTCTACTCAAATATCACATAAAATTACTTTAAAAATACTGTTTTCTTTTTATCTAAGGAAAATTATTTTTTCATCTTATTTGAAAGTAAAGGAGGCATTCATTTAATTAGTGCAATACACATACAAAACCGTTCAATCCACATCTTCAAACAGTTTTTACTCATTATAAGCAAACCAAATAATATAAATCTGTTTTAAAAACATGATGAATATTATTGTGGTTTCACCAGTCATTATCAGTTATTACATTCATTTTATTAAGACATGCTTAGAAAGAGTAATAAATTGGAAACAGGTTTTTAACCTTGCCAAAAAGCCTGAAGAAGCAACATTAGTATCCAAATGTACAGAAATCTGCAAGCATGAAGTGTTTCATTTATCATTGCTACTTAGAAAAATAATGTCAGATCATTTACCAAGCACTGTCTAATTAACTCATTAACTAGTGTGAATATTTGTCACTGAAAGAAGTGTATTAGAAGGAAGTAATTCTTTAGTGTTTCATTGGTTTATATACACGTGTTCATAGATAGATCAACTTGAAAAGTCATGAAGAAAGAATGTTTAAAAAAGTAATCTTTTAAACTGTTGATACACCAATGAAACAATACTAATAAGACAAGTTTGATGTTTCTTTATATACTTGCTGAATCTGTGTCTATCCTGGTGAATGGGGAGCATATCAGCCTTATTTTCTCTGCCGTAGCATCCTGGTTTAATTGATTTTTTTCTGTTGGCCCTGTTCAAGAAGATTATTACATTTATCTGTCAGCTCTTATTTTTTGAAAATACAATTAGACCTAAACCTTTCTGAGAGTATTTTATCAAATATGATAGCTTAAATGAAAGACATTGTCCTTTGCAAATTCATATGTTTTCATTAGATTAAAAGGCCTCCCATCAGAACTTTTCATTTAAATTTATATGAGATTTTTGGTGTGTAATTCCATGCTTAGCAATATTTGATTTCTTCTGCAATATTATCCAAATACTTTTGTTGTGTTTTTATTACATTTAGCATTACATTTCCATCCTTTGGTGCTCTTGTGCTGAAGGAGATGATAATTATAATTGTATAACTTTGGTTGATTTTTTTTAATGGAAAAATGTATTTTTATGGGTTTCAGAAAAATAATCACTAACAGCTTCACTAAATCTTTAAATGCAATTCTAATGAGATATATTTCCTCACTGAATTAGATGCTTGTTAGTGTGATGATTTTTTTTTAACCTTTGTGAATTAGAGTATTAATGTACAGAATAATACTGTTAACCCTAACAGAAATAACATTAGCAGCTGTAATTCTTTTTGTTGGCATTTTGTTCAAAGACAACAAAAGATTCAGATTTGAATCTGTGTGTATTACAAAAGAAGTGCTGCCTGGTGATTGTAATGTCATTCTCTTTTGTGTCAGTTAAGGTAAGGGCTTGCTACCTGTAGAAATCCATCTTTCATCTATGTAATGTCAATCTTGAAAGGCTGTCTCTGTTTCTGTCACATCAAGATTAAATGCCTGTGTTGTACATCTAGCCAGATTTTGTTTTACGCTTATTATTGTGATGTGAATGTTACTGTGGTTCTACTGGTTATTCTTCAAACTTGAAGTCAGGAAGCTGGCTGAGCTCGCCTCTCAACATTCTCAGAGGAGTTTAGGTCTCTCTTCTGTAACAGATTTTTGAGTTCTTGCAAATGTTAAAATATTGTTCACTGATACACTGAAAATCTGGCCTTCTACTTTTGAGGCTAGAACTGTAAATCAGAAGTAAAAAAATAGAAGCAACTATTTACAAATTCTGGATATTTGAGATTTCTGAAAACAAGAAGTTTATGATAA
>NW_018364705.1:29510-31744 GCF_002078875.1 Numida meleagris | reverse complement strand
GGATTGGAAGGAACCTTAAAGCCCATCCAGTTCCAACCCATGCTATGGGCAGGGTTTCCACCCACTTGATCAGACTGCCCAGGAATCCATCCAACCCGGCCTTTAGCACCTCCATGGATGGGGCATGGAGACATGGGCAATGTCGCAGAACAAAAACCTGTATTAAAAAGGAATGATATAGTAAGTAGTGGTACCATGAGCCTGAGGACCTGAAATAACAAAATCTGTCTGATAATGGCTAATACAGTCATTAAAGTCCTATGCAATAAAATCACTATACTACTTGTTGTTTACCAGGTAAGACTGATTTTTTCTGAGTTTGTCAACTCTTCTGTCTTTCAAGTAGAAGGCTAATAATACCATCTCCTCTTCAAAATAACATAAAGGAAATTCTTGACTCAAGGGTTTTTTATTTCTCTCGTGATTGTATTACTCCAGCAACCTCTTTAGAGCATTTTTTTTCTTCCCTTAAACTATTTTTACAGTTGTGCTTCCAGAGTAGAATCAGTTGGCAGGAAATGAACTCTTTTATTGTCATGATCATGAACAACAGCACACAAATGGAGCTCTCGTGTATATTCTTGGCGACTGCTGTATGAGGTGAGGCAATGAAAAAAAGGATGTGATATGAATTCTGTCTGCATTACTTAGGACAATTGTCCTGTATGCTAACACGGTATCTTAGGTTAATCTTGAGCTTCTCTCCAGTATTTCTGGATTTTTTTTCTCATGCTTAATCTCTTCTTCACACTTTATCTTTGAGATTATCTTATGGACTCTGTGTTTCTGATCTCCTATTAATTACATTGCAGCTCAGGAGGCAGATTTACCATTTCAGTGTGCAACCCCTTCAAAACAATCAGTCACTTTGTTTCAGTTGCTTTGTTTTTTGGACTTCGTAGGATTAACTGTTAAGAGGAAGGCCTATAAATAAAATACTAAAGAAAAGTAATTTCCACATTCAATATAATAGAAAGTCAGATAGCTTTTTCTGTAGAACATAATCTTTCTGAAACATGGAGGACTGCATATCTACTGAAATCCAGTATCCAGGCAAGCAGGTGAAGTATTTAAACCTCTGGAAAATAGTTCTGCAAAGAGGAAAGAACAAATATTTGCATGAACTGTGAAAATTCCATGTAAGAAGTGATTTTCTGTTATTAGGTTCCTTGGAGTTTCCTTGTGCCAAAAGTGACTGAAAAGAGAAGGGGTTTGGAGACAGATAAACATTCATCTTCTTGAGACTGAACAGGATTGGAGGCTCTTTTTTGGCTGTTCCAAATAGTGTCTAAACTATACTGACAGAAATCAAGAGAGATTTTACAACTACCAACATGCTGTTCTGGTTCTGTGTGTGTGTGGCATTATGGTCCTGAGCCAAGGAGTGGGGTAGTCTTGCTGAAATGACTGGAGATGATTGGAAGCTTAATGTGGTAGCAATTGGAGAACAGTACTTGTAAAAGCTATAAAATGTCAAGAAAACATTGTTTCAGAAGCCAATAAAGCTTTTGAAAAAACTCAACAAGAGAGTCTTCTATGACAAGCAATTAACTTGTTTGTCAAATAAGAAAAGTGTTACCAAAAGGACTGAGATAGATTTGGATATGGGTTTCAAATACAATTAGATATTTAAGCTCTAAAAATCTAATCTCTTGTCCCACAAAAAAGCAAAATGCACTGTGAAGACATTTATTTGTCTTTGCATTTCTGAATTGTGTAGTTCCACACAGTTGTACTTAGGGGCAAGTTTCTTGTGCCACACACACTCTGAATGTATTGAACTTGATTTTAGCTTGTTTGTATCCAGAGAGGTATCTACCAGCAGTGACCTGCTTGCACAATTGTGCCTATGCCTAGCAGGAGAAGCAGGAATGATTTTTGAATTATCCAAGTGGCTTAGGAACATGGGCACTAATGAGCTTCTAAGTCTCCTTGACACTACCTGGAAACTCCTACATTGCAAACACATGTTAATGGACCTGTGTATACCGATTTAGCTATCTCTCTTGAAGTGCTAATGCCTGTGTTCCAGTTTTCCTTTGCCCAGATTGAAATGCACCTCACTATGGGCAGAGTAGAAAAGCACTCTGTTAGGATTTGGGGTAGAAGCATTCATACATGTTCATTTTTAGTGCTCATCTTTTGATCTCTTCTTTAAAACTCTGCACGACTCACAAGAATGTGTTTATAGCTGAATAGCCCTGAAATGTTATGTCGCTGATGCAGATTGACCT
>NW_018364705.1:23010-25925 GCF_002078875.1 Numida meleagris | reverse complement strand
GGGCATCAAGCATTTGTCCATGTACGATCATGTAAATATTTATGTACTGTCAGTTCATTATTAGTGGAGGTTCTAATAGGAATATAAATATTATGAAGTGTGTTTACGACAGATAAATCATAGGGGTGCTGAAGTAATTTGCAATAGTAAAGCTCATTTTGGATAATTACAGAGCCCCAGAAGATTGTATTTATGTATTACAAAGGAAGGGGATGTGCAGAGGAAAACTGTTTTGGGCTGCTGACATTCTGAGGAGGCTCGAGGCTGATCCTGTCTGGGACTGACTTAGGAGCATATGCAAATACTAATGAAGGATTTTGACAATAGAAAGGAGGGAAAAATCAGTTTAGTTTCAATTGCAAGGCTAACCTTATTCAGTCAAATTTCATGCAGATGAATTACTGTAACTACAGAAATAATGTAAGAAAAGATTAGTTAAGATTATGCTGGCAATAAAAATATTAATGTTTTATTACATTGAATTCTATTTTGCATTTTATGTGGGGGTAAATTAGACTGCAGTGTTGTTTATCCTTGTTTTATGAAGGCTATGTTCATATCCATATTAAAGCTTATTACTGCTCTTTCCTTCACTCCCCTCCCTATCCACTTTTTATTTAGGCTAACTAAATACTTGACTCGGCACATCTTCTGCCTTAAATATCGTTAAAGCTAAGAAGAAAACACAACAACCAATCTCTCCTCCATCCCAGAAAGGGCTAAGCAACAGAGCAGTGGACTTTGGAAGGTCATATTATAATGAGCTTAAAATGTATTTCTCTGAGCTAGTGCTCAGCTGCAAATAAATGTGGTTCAGCTCTTTTCCATGAACGTTTTACTGATTAGATTAATTTTAAATGAAACGTGCATTCTTCCCTCAATGACAATCAAATCAATGTCTATCTGGTAGATGATTGTTCAAGTAAAATACCATGAGAAGGAGCAAAATTGTTTTCTGAACTGTAATAAAAGAGCTTAAATTTAGAGTGAAATCTATCTCTCACACATTTTTAGTGGTAGTAACTAGCAAATCTTTTTTGAAAATCTTTTTGTACTGGACTGATTACTGGAACTTTGCTGTCTTTCAGGGACGAAGTTTAACCTAGAGATTTTTGTTTGCTTGCTTTTGGTTGTAATAAATAAATAAATAAATCATTATAAATACAGTAATGGGTAGCTAATCAGTTCTCTCAAGGAAAGGGATCAGAGTCACAGCTTGCTGAAGTAGTGCTTACACAGTTTATGAATTTTACCACAGGGACCATTCTTTTACATGAAAACCACTACTACATAACAGCATCTGTCCTAGAGGCAAGTATCAAGGCAAAATAGACGTATTTCCCAAAATAAAATGCATTGCCTTGCCTAATCTACTTTCTCACCTCTTCATACAACCAACTGGACTCCCTCCTAAAACAACTGAAAAATTCACCTGCCAGACCAGTGACTTGTATCTGTGTCTGACTACGTATATTAAAGGTTTAAGTTGTGCAATGCAAAACAGAACTGGAAGTTATTCTTGGACAGCCAGGGAAGCATGAATCCTAGCTGCCTCCAGTAATATGTCATTTGTTCTCTCCACAAATATTATCATTTTCTGCATGTGCTCCCTTTTCACTTACCAACGTCATATATTGTTACCTTCCACCCTTATCTCCCTCATAGCAGAATGATCTGTTAAAACTCATGCCATGGGATAAGCCTGCATAGACAACTTCAAATGTTAAGAAACAGAAAATGCAAGTTGACCTGTCAACTAGATACAAGCATATTATAAGTACTTTCTATTTCTAGTACTGTGTCTTCTGTGTGGCTCAAAGAATTAATTTAGACAGCATTTAACCAGATGGAACTAGAAAATGTTTTCTGTGAGAATATAGCAAGCTTCAATAGATTTTTCCATTGTTAATTATTATTAGACTCTTTCTTTTCAGCTGTCATCTCTTTTTTTCTGCATTCTGTTTTCACCTTCTGTTTTCAATGGACTTTGTCACCTTCCCAGTTTCAAAAGTTAACCCCTTAATCCTTATCAGTTTAACTAGACTTCTACCTACAAATCCTTACAGAAGGATCAACAACAGCACATTTATTGAAATTTAATTAAAGTGAATGTTCTGAAAATCAGTTACAAAGAAAAAGAGAAGGTAGAAACGCAGCAGGAAAGTCGGCTTCTTGTCTTATGCCATTTCCATTGCACTGGAAGCTTTTATATACTTAAACTTCTCAGCTAGTAGTTCCATGTATTTAAGAGGATTATATTATTAATAGTTTAATTATTCATTATGAAGTATTTTCCAATTGTTATAAAGGTTATCTTTTGCATTTGGCATTTAAAAAATTAATTTAATGTTTTATCCTTCTTAACAGTCATGACTCATTCTAGTTTCGCCTGTACTTTTACAAAATATTGCTTCAGGAAGAACACAAGAGCATGCCTGTAGCAGAAGCAGATATATCTCCTGGCAGTACAGTGACTCAACCTACTGGGAGACTAGCACAGTCAAACTGTACTCCAGAGACTGTGGTTTGATTACTGTCACTACCAGTTGGATCATTAATCATAACAGTGGTAGTGACAGCAAGTTTCTTGACCTCATCATGAAAAGCAGAGAGGCCATCCACTGGAGCAATTCATCCTTCAGGCAAAAGAAAACTGTAGGGAGGATATCTTTTATTATCTAGTGTGCTCACTTTCATCCACTTCTTCTGCCTACAACCTTGTAAAAAATGCTAGGGCTTTAGGGAGGCAGGATCTTGCATTTCTTCTGCTCCTAGGGAAACATCATCCATTGTTTCTGATCATGTTCATACTCTCACTCCTCTGCATCTCTCTATGTAGTAGCTTGGCATCAAACATCAGAAATGTGGATATCTCCAGCTATATAACAAAAGTGCCTGTGTGTTGTTTATAGAGG
>NW_018364705.1:18339-21590 GCF_002078875.1 Numida meleagris | reverse complement strand
GTTTACTTAATTGAAATAGAAACATTGTACTTCATGGACTACAAACCAAAGTTCCTTGTTCCCTGGATTTGCTGGAAAAACAGACAAAGAAATTATTTTACTTTTTATATCAACTTTCTAATTCATAATTATATAATTGGTTCAAATTTCCCTAGGAAACGGCCACTTCAAGTTAGGTTCATTTCGGCTCTTGCTTGAAGTCTAAATCTCATCACACTTTTACAGCTGCTGTGTCCTAAACTTCTTGAACACCAGGATATTTTGACCAATTTGGATTCTCACTTCTCTACTTCTGCGCAATGCCAGATTGTATCTTTGTATTTCTAAAAAATATTTTTTTTCTTTGGCTCTTGTCAGTGCTTGTTGGTCTTTGGGTCTTTAGCCTGTAACTAAATATTAGTTCTTTATTCATCACTTTTCTTTCCAGCTCTTCTTTTTCACTCTCTTACCTTTTTTTTTTTTTTTTAATATTTTCACACAGATAGTTCACAGCTTTGACATACACTCAAGTAAAACTATTTGCTAAACGTCGATATTCATACCAGTAGGTCACAGTTAAATCTCAGCTAGTGTCAAATGTTAGCACTTTGGAAACTCATATAACTCAGTAAAGCATCTCAGTAGCATCTCAGTCTTAACCTTTGTCTCATTCACTTAAGTGATGTGTACTTTACATTAGAGAGTTTGTAATGTGTACCAAAGTAAGCAATTATATATTTGCTTTTTCTCTTAATACTTACAGAGGTCAATACAGTGATCATTTAAACAAAGACCAATGAAAAATTTCTAATAAAAATGCAAAAAAACCCAAACCAAACCAAAACCAAAAAAACCCTGAAAAATACATAACATTCAGCTTATTTATCATCTTAGAGGTGCTTGGAGGTGTCATAGAAGAATATATGTTTTAGGGAGTTTATCACCTAAAACTTAGGAGTTCTGCCAGAATTTTACATTGATATTTTGGATTAATATAAAAAAAATGTCTTGCCACAAATCCTCCTAGGCATAGCTTTCCAAAGTAAGATAAGATAGGGTAAAAATAAAAATTACTGAACATAAGTTTCTCAGATTTATAGAAGTTAATTTCTTTTCTAATCAATGGAACATACAAGTGAACTAATTTCATGCACTAATTGAATAGTTGTGAAAATATACATGTTAGGCATGCTGGTAACATTGCTTCAGCTTTTCTGTTTCTGGTTTCCAGTTTCCTTTTCAGTGGTGTTTTTAGGTGTGTTTAGAAATACGAGGGATTGTGGAGTAAGTATCATATTATTAAACATTAAAGAGAGAAGGAGAAAAGGGGCCACTGAAATGTAACTGGAGAAAAAAAAGAAACAGAAAATTGAACTATGAACTTTACCTGCTAGGGCAGAAATAATACTTTTATATATTCTACAATTTTTTGGTAAGTGTGGGTTTTGTACTGCATGCTTAAATGGAGAAACTGAACAATCATGTTCCATAATGTATTGCTTTGTTTTCTACGTAAAATCCGTGCAACCTACTTTAGGCACGTAACCTTCCTAGTGATTACCCTCTAAACAATTTAGGAATAGATAACTAGACTGACATTCTGTTTAATTATCCCTATTAAAAAGCAAGCTTGCGGTATATTATTGTAATAAATTTTAACAATGAATGAAAAAATGCACCAGGCTCCCCATAAAGAAAAGTTTCTTTTTGATAGAAATTTGCATCATACGCATTAAAAACCTACGTCATTCGAGCCCGTAATAATAATAACGGCAATATAAATTATATGATAATCATCTTCTAGTCAAATATTTTACATGCTGTTACCTGAAAAAGGTATAAATTAGCATAGCTTAAAATGTTATTTGTATCTTGAGCACTGCCCTGGAGAACAGACATGAAAATTTTTCATTTTGCCACATCCCAGACATGCAGATTCCAGAAGCAGATCAATGAACCTTTATATGTGTCCTTAAAATACCTTATTTCTACATGGGTTTCCATATGGAAGTTTACCAACCTTTCTTGTGTTCCTTACCATGATCATAATGACATTTTTCAAACACTTTAAAAACTTTAAACCATTTGTCACCTGCCATTTCTTCTTCTTCTTTTTTTTTTTTTAATCACTTCAGTATTTTTCTTGCTTTTGTGTGCATTGTTGTTGGTAGAATACTTCATGATGTAAAGAGGCAGTAGCACTTGTGAAAAATTCTAGTGGTTTTGGAAATGAGTCCTATAGATCTGAGATAACTCCTGAGGAGTCCCATGATACCTAAGGAACATCTTCCTGAAATTATTTTTTACGAGAAGATGTGTCTAAAATCATGAATGCCTCATAGATGTAACTAGAACCATAGAATCATAGAATACTTAGAGTTGGAAGAGACCTTTAAGGGTCATCTAGTCCAATTCTCCTGTAATGAACAGGGACATCCACAGCTAGATCAGGCTGTTCAGAGCCTCATCCAGCCTCACCTTGAAAGTCTCCAGGGACGAATTTCTCTTGCACATGAAGTGGCTTTCTTCTGGAAGTTTGTATCAGCACTATTTCACAAAATAGTGTTGTAGAGTGATCACTTTCCCCATTTGTCCAGAAGCTGAGCAGGTATCCAAGATACTCACCAAAAAAGTAGGTGTTTTAAGTTCTTTTCTGGCTAGGAGATTTGGGGAATATAAACACTTCTACTCTGCAAACCTCTTGTCACCATGCTCTTGAGATTTGTAGCGCAGGGTTCTTCTGACTTCCTGCTTTTGATGCTGTTGCACTTTGCATAGAGTAGTGAAAGATTCAGGGGGCTAGAGGAAGCAAGAGGGGGCAACTATTTGGTGCTTAATGTTAGGGTTAGTGCACTTAGCAAGGTGAAGCTCCAGTTTCTTCACCAAATAATATGTCATTATATGGTTAGTTCTTTTGCAGATTTTTGATCTTTAGGTTTCCTAATAAGGTAAACATTTTTACAATCTTTAGTCTTACTAAAAATTTTACTTTGCATGCATTTAATTGCCTAACTATTTCTTGCTAGTCATCAGTGTTCATTGGATTCTCATAGGATTATCATAGCTTCCATGATAATTGCAAATCTTGAGATCATGCTCTTTTAGTAAACCAGAGAATTCTTCATTCTCTGCACACTTTCTTTAACTCTCATTGGTTTTAAAACTAAATTAAAACTCATTTTTCCTCACATCTTGTCACATGTCCTATTTCCTTCTAGCTACTAGGCTGAATATCATAGAATCATAGAATGGCTTAGGTTGGAAGGGATCTC
>NW_018364705.1:14962-18169 GCF_002078875.1 Numida meleagris | reverse complement strand
ATTTTTCCTCACATCTTGTCACATGTCCTATTTCCTTCTAGCTACTAGGCTGAATATCATAGAATCATAGAATGGCTTAGGTTGGAAGGGATCTCAGAGATAATATAATTCCAAACCACCTTCAGTGGGCAGGGTTGCTATCCAATGAATCAGGGACTAGATCATGTTGCCCAGAGCCTCATCCAACCTGACACTGAACACCTCCAGGGATGGGGCATCTACAACTCTTCTGGGCAGTCTGTTCCATCACATCACCATCCTCTCTGTGAAAAATGTCCCCCTGATGACTAATCTTAATCTTGCCTCTTTGAGTTTAAAACTATTTCCCCTTTTCCAGTCACTATTTACTCATGTAAAGGTTTATTTCCTTCCTGCTTATAATCTCCCTTTAAGTACTGAAAAGCCACTATCAGGTCTCCCTGGAACCTTTTTCTTCTCCAGGCTGAACAAGCCTAGCTCCCCTAATCTTTCTGCGTAGGAGAGGTACTCCAGTCCTCTGATCATGTTTTTTGGCCCTCCTCTGTATCCATTCCAAAAGCTCCACGTCTTTCCTGAGGTGGGGGCCTCAGACTTGGGTGCAGTACTCTAGATGAAGCCTAACAAGGGCCAAGTAGAGAGGGATCATCATCTCCCTTACTCTACTGGGCATCCCTTTTTTGATGAAGCCTAGGATACTGTTGGCCTTCTGGGCTCCAAGTGCACGCATACACAGTTTTGTACCATTTTCAAGCATCTTCTCTTCACTCTTACCCCTTTACCTCCCTTCCCCTTCACCTTACTCTTGCCCTTCCCTTTCCTCTTTCTCCTTCCCCTTCCATATATGCCTTTGCAGAGTTGGAAAAGAAAAATCTCACACATAGCCAATTCAAAGAGCATATCCCATTAGCAATAATTAATATTTTCCACTATCCATAATTTGGATGTACATGTGCTAGTAGCATTTTCAGCAAAGGTGAATATATGCAGGCATTTCATGATACAGCAGATTTCATCAGCATGGTTTTATACTGTTAGCCAGAAATTATAAATGGTACATATATCACAAATGAGCACAGCTTTTTTTTTCTATTGAAAATATTCAGCCTCAACTATGCTGTCTAAAACTGAGAGTCCACCAAGAGTAAGTTTCCTGGTTTCAGAGAAAATCAACTCCATTCCAGCTGAAACCAGGACAACAAGAGCTAGATGTTTTTAATGTTCCATAAACCTTAATTCCAGTACAGGTAAATCCTACTTTTCCCAGTGCAGACGAGCAAGGCTTTAAAGACCAAAATCTCTCTATAAATAAACAAGAAATTTTTATTTTTATTTTTTGACTGTTTGTTTTGTCCTCCCAATTAGCAATGAAGATTCATTTTAAAATATCATACTTTAAAATGACGTACTCTCACATGGGGCTGACATCTCCTTCCTTTAAGACAGGTTAAACTTTGATACACCAAGCAGTAAAACTGCAGTAGAAGAATAAGTTTTCCTTATAGTAAGTTCTGTTCTTTTGAGTTTACTTTTTTGTTCTTTGTTTCGAGGGATCAACAATATCAAAGTTCTAGTAAAACAAATCTGCATACTTCTCCTTCTTCATTTCTATATCTTTTTAACTTTAAAGACAAGGCCTAGGGAGGTTGGCAGTGTCACTATGCAATCTGTATTGTGATATCTGACATGCAAAAAGTAGGCAGACAAAGATACAGAAAAAGACTGGGAAATTACTCTCTATATTGAACTATGCTGTGCAGAGCACACTGATTTTCTGTTATATCCTGCAGCTATCTTGTCATAATAATTTATTTTTTGTAAATTCTTTCCTTTTGTTTCTAGATTTTCCAAGAAGTAGCTGCCTGTCTGAAAGAAATAAACGGTAACTCTGAAAATTCCTTGGTACATTACAAATACTGATTAATTTTCTGATGTATTTTTAGTCATGTTCCATTAAATATGTAAAATGATGAGTCGCTAGTATTGGTGAGAGGGGGAAGTGGAATATAATTAATAGATGAAAGAATGCCCCTTCAAAATGTAGCTGCTATAAGTACACTTGGCTGATCATGAAATTTGTAATTCCAGCCCTCATATCTATATTTTAGATTGAATGTACCCTGGGGGCTCAGAAGTGAGCTTCATTTACTGAAAAGTCACGGGAAGTCATGTTTATTGTTTCAGCAGATAGCTGCGCTTTAAGCGTAATAGTGAAAGACAAGAGAAAATAGAGGCTAGCTGATGTTATTAGAGGCACACTGTAGCTTCCTGACAGATGTGCACAGCAAAAAATAAAAATAAAAAATATCAATACCACACACATCAGATTCTATCAAGTTTTAAACATTTCTACTTTAAAGATTTCAACCTAAGTTCTTCAGTTTTCCCAAATATATGAGAATGGTGGAAGCAATCTCTTCTGTGGAAGAAAATGTGGCCATTTTAACTACTTAAGAAATTCTCTCCGTAATCTTTTGTGTAGCCTGTAAAGCAATTCAGCTTTATCCCTCAGACTCCTATCAGTTCTTTAACCATAGATGTGGAAGGATCTGTGTATTTAAACTGACTGCAGTAGTGAAATATTTGTTTATTCTGTTTCAGAAAGGATACTGATACTCTTTAAGGCTGCAAAGCAAAACATTATGCCAACATATTTCGTATATGCAGACAGCTGCAAAACAGCCCTGGACGGTCTGCTCTCTTTTTGTCACATAATATTCTTATCTCCTAATAGCACTGTGATAAAGGGGCTGTACTCTACCTGTGTAGCCATGTTTATTGCCATATGGTAGTTACCAAATTACATTGCACTGTGATGAACAGAAATTGGCCAAAATGGTCTGGCTGGCTCCTAGCATCAAGCATTTGCTGACAGGGCTGGTGCGCACTAGTGGTGGCAATACAGCTGGTAATAAAGTGCTACTGACAGTGTTTTCATCGCAATACCTTTGCTGCCAAGCTATTATTTTCTACTGTTGCAAAAGAACATTTCTCGTTTACCTTTATTAATAATTATTATCCCTAAGATATGTTAAGCATGCTTCCATATCTTTCTTGGTGTACAGTATTAAATAATTAACCCATTAACTAATTAATCCACTTCCTTGCAAAGTTCATTCGAGGTGTCCTATTAAGGGTGTCAGTCATATTAGTTACCCTAACCCCTTGACTTCTGTATTTGTTGCTAGTGTTTCTGGGAGAAGTAGCATATATAATTTTGAACATGAATAT
>NW_018364705.1:752-9717 GCF_002078875.1 Numida meleagris | reverse complement strand
TACCATTTTCAAGCATCTTCTCTTCACTCTTACCCCTTTACCTCCCTTCCCCTTCACCTTACTCTTGCCCTTCCCTTTCCTCTTTCTCCTTCCCCTTCCATATATGCCTTTGCAGAGTTGGAAAAGAAAAATCTCACACATAGCCAATTCAAAGAGCATATCCCATTAGCAATAATTAATATTTTCCACTATCCATAATTTGGATGTACATGTGCTAGTAGCATTTTCAGCAAAGGTGAATATATGCAGGCATTTCATGATACAGCAGATTTCATCAGCATGGTTTTATACTGTTAGCCAGAAATTATAAATGGTACATATATAACAAATCAGCACAGCTTTTTTTTTCTATTGAAAATATTCAGCCTCAACTATGCTGTCTAAAACTGAGAGTCCACCAAGAGTAAGTTTCCTGGTTTCAGAGAAAATCAACTCAGCTCCAGCTGAAACCAGGACAACAAGATCTAGATGTTTTTAACGTTCCATAAACCTTAATTCTAGTACAGGCGGTTGTAAATCCTAATTTTCCCAGTGCAGATGAACAAGGCTTTAAAGACCAAAATCTCCCTGTAAATAAACAAGAAATTTTTATTTTTATTTTTATTTTTTAACTGTTTGTTTTGTCCTCCCAATTAGCAATGAAGATTCATTTTAAAATATCATACTTTAAAATGATGTCCTCTCACATGAGGCTGACATCTCCTTCCATTAAGATAGGTTAAACTTTGATATACCAAGCAGTAAAACTGCAGTAGAAGAGTAAGTTTTCCTTATAGTAAGTTCTGTTCTTTTGAGTTTACTTTTTTGTTCTTTGTTTCGAGGGATCAACAATATCAAAGTTCTAGTAAAACAAATCTGCATACTTCTCCCTCTTCATTTCTATATCTTTTTAACTTTAAAGACAAGGCCTAGGGAGGTTGGCAGTGTCACTATGCAATCTGTATTGTGATATCTGACATGCAAAAAGTAGGCAGACAAAGATACAGAAAAAGACTGGGAAATTACTCTCTATATTGAACTATGCTGTGCAGAGCACACTGATTTTCTGTTATATCCTGCAGCTATCTTGTCATAATAATTTATTTTTTGTAAATTCTTTCCTTTTGTTTCTAGATTTTCCAAGAAGTAGCTGCCTGTCTGAAAGAAATAAACGGTAACTCTGAAAATTCCTTGGTACATTACAAATACTGATTAATTTTCTGATGTATTTTTAGTCATGTTCCATTAAATATGTAAAATGATGAGTCGCTAGTATTGGTGAGAGGGGGAAGTGGAATATAATTAATAGATGAAAGAATGCCCCTTCAAAACGTAGCTGCTATAAGTACACTTGGCTGATCATGAAATTTCTAATTCCAGCCCTCATATCTATATTTTAGATTGACTGTACCCTGGGGCCTCAGAAGTGAGCTTCATTTACTGAAAAGTCATGGGAAGTCATGTTTATTGTCTCAGCAGGTAGCTGCACTTTAAGCGTAATGGTGAAAGACAAGAGAAAATAGAGGCTAGTTGATGTTATTAGAGGCACACTGTAGCTTCCTGACAGATGTGCACAGCAAAAAAAAAAAAAAAAAATGTAGCTTCCTGACAGATGTGCACAGCAAAAAAAAAAAAAAAAAGAATACCACACACATCAGATTCTATCAAGTTTTAAACATTTCTACTTTAAAGATTTCAACCTAGGTTCTTCAGTTTTCCCAAATATATGAGAATGGTGGAAGCAATATCTTCTGTGGAAGAAAATGTGGCCATTTTAACTACTTAAGAAATTCTCTCCCTAATCTTTTGTGTAGCCTGTAAAGCAATTCAGCTTTATCCTTAGACTCCTATCAGTTCTTTAACCATAGATGTGGAAGGATCTGTGTATTTAAACTGACTGCAGTAATGAAATATTTGTTTATTCTGTTTCAGAAAGGATACTTATCTCTTTGAGGTTGCAAAGCAAAACATTATGCTAACGTATTTCATATATGCAGACAGCAGCAAAACGACCCTGGACGGTCTGCTCTCTTTTTGTCACATAATATTCTTATCTCCTAATAGCACTGTGATAAAGGGGCTGTACTCTATCTGTGTAGCCATGTTTATTGCCATATGGTAGTTACCAAATTACATTGGACTGTGATGAATAGAAATTGGCCAAAATGGTCTGGCTGGCTCCTAGCATCAAGCATTTGCTGACAGGGCTGGTGCGCACTAGTGGTGGCAATACAGCTGGTAATAAAGTGCTACTGACAGTGTTTTCATCGCANGTGTCAGTCATATTAGTTACCCTAACCCCTTGACTTCTGTATTTGTTGCTAGTGTTTCTGGGAGAAGTAGCATATATAATTTTGAACATGAATATTGTTGCATACCTCCATGCATCCCCGCCCAGCACGCAACACCTCAGAGGCGCCCTCCCGTCTGCATAACCCCTCTATGCAGGGACAAAGGAGACGGACACAGGGCGTCTAACTCCGAATGCCAATTTAATGCTGCGCAACAAAGCTACTTATACCTGTACACGCGACTGCCCGCCCCAGATACCCATGACCTCCTGCTCCACCCCAGGTGCTTGCAGGCACAACCCACCCCACTTAATCCCACATCTCCCCCCTCTTTATGCACGAACAAAAAACGCCCCTGTAAGTGTACCCCGCTTAGCCCTGTTGCCCCATCAAACCTCCCCTTTTTAGTCCTTCTTCAAACAGATCTTGGCATAGGCACTGATAATAAGATACCAGGTTAACCCGTACCATTCTTGAAACAATGTTCTTGATGAGACGTTGCAGCAGCCAAAATACAGTAGATAGTAAGAGCAGTCCTTCTCCAACGAGAAGTAGTGTCCATAAACCTGTGGTGGCGAGGGACGCTAGCCAAGAAGAGGGAGGTGTTGATGTGGTCCCGATGATTAGCCCACTCTGCTGTGTATCATTGCGCACAACAGCAAGGCATGGGGGCACAGTTCTGGACCGGTCAGCTCTCCTCCCTCTTTTAAGGCACAGAGTCACACCTTCAAGGTTTGATGCGCCCGTTCCATGATGGCTTGGCCTGTGCTATTCCCTGGGATGCCACAGACATGGTGGATACCCCACACGTGCACCACTGCCCAAAAGACAAACTCTTGTACCCCGGTCCATTGTCCGTTTTCAGTTCTTGTGGCGCCCCCATTACAGCCACCACCAGATGTAAAAAGTATGGAATAAGTGCACCACGACAGCGCGTTACATACTGGGTACGCGGGGAATTGGTCATGACACCACGGTAACCTGCTAGGGCATCGCTAGGGGCATTCCTTCCCTTAGCGGGCGAACATCCTAACTTGGTGAGTGTGGCTAAAGCTGAGCGGTGCTGTTTCAGGGTACATTTGGATCTGAGAAACAGGATGCCTCAGGAGCAGAGACAAGCAAACTATGCACTCAAAGCTGCACAGAGGGTCATGAGTTCCAGTCAACATACACACACTCACACACACACACAGGCATCAATTGTAGATAATCCTGTAAGCAGGAATCAGAAACTCCCTAAGCTAGTGCATTATTACTTATTGACCCTTGAAAGGTGGCAAACCACCGGAAAGGAGAGAGAAGAAACACACCAGCGGTGGATGCGATAGGCAGTGCCAGCAGGGTGTCCCCTGCTTCAAAGTGCACCTCTCCTCTCTCACCCACCACAGACTCTCTCCTGCTTTTATTCTTCTCAGGGTCTGCAGGGTTTTTCCATTTGTACACTGCATCCACGTGGCCATTGCGTTATACAGAGCCCAAGTGGAACACCTGTTCGCAAAGCAAAATAAACTACCAAGGTCAGCTCTCTCTATGAAACAAAACATTTGCAGCTATAGACACAACTATCAACTCCCTTAAAACTATCAGAATACTTCGTTCTATCCCAAGATCATTCTTCAGTGAGGGGCATTTGGCCCCAGATATAGGTGCCAATTGAAGGGACCAGTGAACTAAAAATCTGTTGGGCAATACTCCAGAATCCTGTATCAGAATCACATGTGGAATCAAAGTAAGATAGCGTGCACCTTTGTCTCGAGTGATGCATGGTCATATTTTTAAAATCCTGACTAGTGAGATGAAAGACAGTTAATCATTCTATGGTACAGGGTCATCCCTTTGCCTGGGATTCCTTTCCATGTTTGGACTTCACAAACTAAGAAAAGGCTAACTGATAGGCTAATAACATCATAACCAAGAGTTACTGATAATGAGGTGGTAAAATTACACTAAAAGAGCTATTCCCATAAATTCTAGCACTGGTAACATCAAATCCTGTTAATTCACATTTTATCTACTACTAAAATAGAAGCAGTACACAATAACCTAGATTATACCTAATAATTCTAATTCTTGAGGCTGCATTGGTAACACAGAAAAATCACCTACTTTGCCATATCATTACTAGAGTTGTTATTTATAATACCATCCAGTGGGTAGTGCAGCCGTTTTTCATCACTTACTATAGTATCTATAATACAACAAATTACAAAACAATACCAATAAGAAAGAAACACACAATCCCAGTCATTAGTACGCTGTAGAAGAGACAATATTTTTCCTTCCCATCCCCTTCAAATTGTCGTCAGGAGGGAAAAATCCAGTTCGTCCTCTGGATCTACTGAATCAGGACCAAAAAGATCCTCTAGTCGCGGTCCATCCTTGTCTTTAAAAAATTACATGTGGGCAGCAGAAGCGGAACGGCAAGCGGCATGGGGTGGTGGTGGGGGGCCAGCGCCACGGCGAGCAGCAGTAGGGGTGCGGGCAGCGGCGCAGCGAGCGTCGGGATGGGGGGTAGGGGGGTTGCGGAGGGCGGCCGCGGGGCAGGGACAATCCAGAGTAGGCTGCGGCCGCGGGGCTGCGGGCGCCTCGCAGCAGCGGCGGCGGCGTTCTCCGATGGCCGCAATTTTTCTTCTCCCCAACTGGGGGCGGGATTGAAGTCACGGATCGGGTCCGGGCAGGAGCTGCTCATCGAGGGGCAGCGGCGGGGGTGGGGGCGGTGGGGAACAGTCGGAAGGATTCGTCCTTCCCTGTCGAACTTGTTTGAGCGCTTCCGAGATTTAGCGCCAAACAGGTAAAAGCTTCGCAGCTGTTCTATGTGCGGTAGTTTCAGCATCCCAGAGTCTTATGCCCACTTTGTCCCAAACGGCCCCAGCAGTATGTATTGATACGATCCTTGAGCGTACTGTCCAATAGCTTTTGCACTGCCGCTTTTGCTCGTTGTATTGTGGTAGTAGCGTTCTTTTCCCAGTCGAGGCAGCAGAAGCCCGGAACTTCGCCTTCCTCAGCCACTGCCTTTTTTAGATACATGAGCAGCTTGTAATCTATTGGCTGCCACGTCCTGCTCTGTCCATCCACACCCCCATCATGGACCAGGTCCGGATACAGCAATCGTCCCGCCCCGTCACGTCCTCAACGTGCAGTCCTGCAGCACACACTCTCCAGCCCGGACAGTCCATCTCCCCCTCTCCAAGACCCGCTCTGTCACGACCTCAGCGCCATGCTGCTCCTTTCCCTGCATCTTTAAAAGCTGCTCCACCCGTGCGGCCAGTCGGCGCACCCCACCGTGCAAGCCGTCTGTGGGCTCCAGCCGCACGGCCACTCTCCCTCCCTCTGCCTTGGACCCCTCCTCCTCTTTGTCTGCCAACGTATCGAAATCGGCACTTTTCAAATCCGCCTTCCCGCTCGCGCTGCTCCGCCCCTCTTCCTGGCAGGGCGGGGTAACTTTAAACAGTGGAGTCCCCGCCACACCAGAAAACTGATCCGCCTGCTCTGGGAACCACACGAGACCCGCAGTTCCATAACCCCAATACGTCCCTCCTGCGCGACCCCACCGCGACAGCGCGGCCTCTGGCGCGGACGGGAGCACCCCGGGGACCATCATCGGCGACGCCAACAAGGGCACCGGGGTCCCCTTTTCCTCCGCCTTCTCTTCCTTCTCCGCCAGCGCCGGACTAGTCGGTCGCTGTTCCCCAGTTTCTTCCCCAGCCTTGCCCTCCTGTTTTTCCTCGCCCTGTTTTTTCCCAACCGTCTCGTCCCCCTCCTCCGCCTCTACGGCTGCCCCTGCCTCCGCCTCCACCAGCCGCATCAGGGCATCTGCCGTTTGCCAAACCTCCCGACACTGCTTTGCCTTTGTGAAAAGGCTTTGGAGAGAGCCTAGTGCGGGCAGGAAACCTAGAGCTTCCTTGTTCCCTGCACACGCACGCTGAAACAACTCCTGACCCGCCTTCTCCAGGGCGCCCCTACCCAAACATTGAGAAAGGTCCTCCCCGATCCAGCCAGCTTGTGAGCCCAAGACTTGGGTTCCTCCATCCCAAGGTGGAACTTTACTGCAGTACGTGGATGCCACAGTAACAAAAGAGGACTGTGTACAATGGACTGTGAGTTTGCTGCATTTCTTGGTTTAACTACCTCTGAGCCAGCAGCGTGCGACTGCTTGGAGACTGCCTATGCCAGTCAGCCAGACCTACAGGAGGAACCACTGGACGATGCTGAGGATTCCTGGATTCATCGACGGAAGCAGTTTTGTGAGACAAGGAAACTGTAAGGCAGGATATGCTACTACTGACAAGGTAATAGAAGCAAAACCATTACCTGTGGGGACTTGCAGTCAGAAGGCCTAAATAACTGCCAAGAGCCTTAAATATACGGACAGATGCTAAATATGGGTTTGGAGTGGTACATGCTTATAGTACCACCTGGAAAGAGCAAGGATTGCTCACACACAAGGAAAACAAATTCAGCGTGGTGTACATTGCAAAGGACATCAGAAAGGTAATACTGTACAGGAAACTGGAAATAAGATGACGGAACAGGTGGCAAAACAGGCAGCTGAAGGAAAAGCAATTGTTGAACTGGCTTTAATTCCAGATGGTAAACTTCAAATTTCTGAACCCAAGTCAGAAGGTGTAAAGTATTTTAGAGGGGATAGGAATCTAATTAATGGTTTAGAAGGGAAGAGGGCAATCTGACAGATATGTGCATACCCAGATGGACACATTGTTATGCCCATTAGTATTTTATGGAAATTGGTCCTAAGGAAACATAGTAAAACATATTGGGGGAACAGACACTATGAAGTATTTGCACGATCTGAGTACCAGGAACAGGGAACAAAAGGGACCTATTGGGAAAGGGAACCTTCCAGGGCAATAATGGCAAACTGATTTTTCAGAATTGCCAAGAAAAGGGGAGGGTCCTGTTATATGCTAGTTCTAACAAATACCTTTTCAGGATGGCCAGAGGCATTCTCTTGCAGAATTAATAAGGCTAGGGAGGTGACAAGAATTTTGTTACAAGAATTTTGTTGCTAAGGTGGTGCAGCAAATAAACTGGTTATTGGGAATTGATTGGCAGCTGCACACACCATGAGGCCACTACAGAAGACAAATCATTTGATCAAATTAGAGATTGTTAAATTGGAGCAGGGAGCTGGCCTGTAAGAGGACTGCTCAGCCTCAGTGCATCGTCAAAGAGAAAAGACCTCTTAAGCTGAAACTTAAGAAGCAAAATATATAACTTGTATTTTGTAAATACTATGTGTGCAGGATTTGCTTTAGCCTGGCTTGATAATTCATATCACTCAGAACACGGCACAGAGGTTAAACCTCTCTGACTGCCGGATAAGTATGGTTCTATTCAGGAATGGAGGAATGGAATTCCCCAGGTATGGGATTCCAAGTACTAATTGGACAGTACGTCGCAGTAGGTGCGCTCACGTAAATTCTACAAAAGAATTAAGGGAATAAATCAGAGCTGTAGTGTCTATATTGGCCAGTCTCCGAAGGTGGAAATGGATTCAGGCAAATTAACCAGTTGGTTACCAAATTTTGCATGGCTAAAGCAACTCTTTGTGGTTTGTATTATTGTAATCATCCTGCTAATTTTTATGTGCATAGCAGTGAGGTGTGTATTATGGCTATGTAAAACCTCTGGGAATAACTATGAAGAATGGAAAAGGCACAAGTTAAGGCAGAAAGTGGAGAGTGGAAGCTATTTCAAATCTTCCCTTTCCCGACATGGAGTAATCTAGCAAAAGAATTTGCGAGGTTCAAGGAAAGGGGGGATTGAGTTAGGACAGTCGAAGGGTTAACTATTGCATGGGGCTGGGGTAAGCAGAATGTAAGGCAAGATAAGAAAAGGAACTCAGCGAAACTCCATTATCAGCAGGGACCAGTACAAGGAACCGGCTGAAGGCGGAGTGACTCTGCAAAGCAGCAGTGGGGTGAAAAGGGCAGAGTGATGAAGACGTCGAGCCTTCATCCAGCGACCACCATGAGGAACTACAACGCATGCGCTAGAGGGACGGACCGTATGCAAAGGAATTCCTGGGAAATGATGAATTTGTAGATGGGTCCGGGGAAACCTGCTGAATATGTAGATGGGTCCCAGGAAACCTGCTGAATATGGATAAGCTTGGCTTTTAAATATCTAACATTTCTGCCCATGGTTATGCGAGTTTGGTAGGGCGGTGACCCCCCTCGCATCCGGTGTGGGCGTAGCACCGTAATAAACATACCTGCTTTATAACCTTAATCTTGGGTTATGGAGTTTGATTCCGCAAATCATCAGAGGCGCCCTCCCGTCTGCATAAACCCCCTATGCAGGGACAAAGGAGACGGACACATGGCGTCTAACTCCGAATGCCAATTTAATGCTGCGCAACAAAGCTACTTATACCCGTACATGCGACCGCCCGCCCCAGATACCCATGACCTCCTGCTCCACCCCAGGTGCTCGCAGGCACCACCCACCCCACTTAATCCCACAAATATCACAAGGTGGAGTGTGATAAGCCAGAAAAACCTGTGAAACTTGGAACAACATTTCAATTGATGTCTGTGTTTGTTAGGCTTCTTAGCATCCTCACCTAGAGTAAACAGCGTACCTCACCAGGTTCTTTTGACCCTTTGTAAACTTTATTGAGCCTTCTGTAATATGCCTGCTTCTAAATTGCTGTATGTTTTTCCTGATAAACA
>NW_018364705.1:0-512 GCF_002078875.1 Numida meleagris | reverse complement strand
GCATATCTGTGCTCATAAATAACTCTAAAGCTATTGTAGTAAAAACATATCTAGGTCTTTAAAAGATGAATTTGCATTTTGAAGTTATTGAATTGTACTCAGAAAACCATAATTGCATCTCTTCATATTCTATTATATCCTGTTATCCCAGAGTGGATTAACACTAATATAATTTGCAAAATGTTTCTAGAACTTAAATACACTGGAAAAGTCAGAAGACTTATACTAGTTCTTCAGCTCACAAGGGAATTCTCATCTCTCAGTGCAACTAGCACTTCATAAGCTTTTGTTTCTTTAAACTAAATCTGTAATACGTTCTGTGAAACAGAATAATGCCGAGATTTTATAGACACTGAAACTTAGCTGTTTCATGAAGTATTTTTTCTGTCTTAATTAGACTGGTGTGAATAAGGTATTTTAAATTCCATAGAAAAGTATGAGACAATCCTGTATGCTCTCTGTAAAATTATGTGTATATATATATATATATACACACACACATATATAAAGTC
>NW_018364704.1:37896-41423 GCF_002078875.1 Numida meleagris | reverse complement strand
CCCTGCCGTTCTATTCCGGTGCCTCTGTCCCTTTAACGACGGCCCCGCCCACCGCCGGCAGAGCGCACGCGCCCGGAGCTCCTGGCGGAAGAGGCGCAGCGCCGCTGCCTCCGCGAGCTCCAAGCCTGGCAGGAACCGGAAGTCGCCCGGCAACTGGAGGATTTCCGGTACGCCCAACCGGAAGTGCGGGCGGAGCGGGGGCGCGCGCACCAATCAGCGCGCCGAGCCCGCCCTCGCCCCACCCCCCGCCCTCTCCCATAGGACGAAGCGGTTGATGGGCATGACGCCCGGCGAAACGGAGCTGGCGGAGCTGGACGCGCTACCGACACGTGACCCCGCCCGCGAGCGCCAATTGGCGGAGGCGCTGCTGGGCCGCCTGGAGGAGATGCAGTGAGACCCGCCCCCTCGCCCCTGTCACGTGACCGGGGGGGGCACCGCGGCCTGGCCCCGCCCCCTCTCCCCCGTCACGTGACGGGGGGCACCGCGGCCTGGCCCCGCCCACCGCCTCAGCCCCGCGCCTCCCAGTTCATCCCAGTATAGCCCAGCGCCAGCTCGTCCCGTTGAGTCCCCGCTGATCCTTCCTAGTGGCCCCTCGTTCCCATCGCAGTCCAATCCCAGCATACACCAGTTTGTCCCAGTTTGGTCCCATTGAGTCCCCATCCGTCCTAATGATTCCCAGATCCCTCCCAGTTCCCGTCCAGTTTCTCTCCCAGTATAACCAGTACGTCCCAAGAGTCTCCCAGTACGTTTGAGTTCCCATCCGAATTCATCCCAGCCCCTCCCAGTCCCATCCCATCCCCTCCCAGTCCTTCCCAGTCCCATCCCATCCCCTCCCAGTCCTTCCCAGTCCCATCTCCTTCCATCCCAGTTGCTCCCAGTCCCATCCCAGTACATCCTGGTTTCTCCCAGTTCCATCCCATCCTCTCCCATTCCATCCCAGTCTGTCCCAGTCCCCTCCCATCCGCTCCCAGTCTCTCCAGTCCCCTCCCAGTACATCCCAGTCCCATCCCTTTCCCTCCCAGTCCAATCCCAGTCTTTCCTGCTCCTTCCCAGTCCCGTCCCCTCCCCTCCCAGTCCATCCCAGTGCTCCCAGTTGTAACCGCTCTCCCACTGCAGCGCCTCCATATCTCCGGATGAGGAGAAGAGGTGAGTGGGGGGGGGGGGGGGCATTCTGGGGGCATTTTTCTACATTTTGGGGTTCCCCGTGTACACCGTTCCCCATTTACGCCATTTCTCCATTTACGGCAGTTCCCCGTTTACGACAGTTCCCCATTTACGGCATTTCTCCCTTTACGCCATTCCTCATTTACGGCATTTCCTCACTTACGGCATTCCCCCGTTTACGGCATTGCGCATTTACGACAATTCTGGCTTTACGCCATTNCCCGCAGTGCGCCGTTCCCTCCCCCATTGATCCCAATGGGGCGATCCCATTCGCACCCCTCCCGCGAGGGGGGGGGGTGTGTGTCCCCCTGCCCTCCCAGCTCCGAACCGTGGGGCGCTGGTGGGGGGGGGGGTTTCTGCATGTGTCTGTGTGTCAATGCGTCCGTGTGTCCGTGTTCTCCCCCTCCCCCCCGCAGCCCCCGGCGCTGTCGGGAGCCCCGTTCCGGAGCCTGGAGCAGCTGCGGCAGCGCCCGGCCCACCTGGCCGCCTTCCTCCTGCACTGCGCCCTGCAGTTCGAGCCCGGCCCCGCGGTACGGCCCGGAAATCTCGCGAGATTTGGGGGGATTTGGGGGAGAGTCTCGCGAGATTACGGTGTGTGTGTGGGGGGGGGGTGTTTGGGGGAAAGTCTCGCGAGATTGGGGAGCGCTTGGGGGGGGATTTGAAGTAAAGTCTCGCGAGATTGGGGATTGGAGGAGATTTGGGTTGGGGGGATTTGGGGAGAAAGTCTCGCGAGATTAAGGTGGGGGGTGTTTGGGGGAAAGTCTCGTGAGACTGGGAGAAGTCTCGCGAGATTACGGTGTGTGTGATGGGGGTTGTTTGGGGGAAAGTCTCGCGAGATTGGGGAGCGCTTGGGGGGGATTTGAAGTAAAGTCTCGCGAGATTAAGGTGGGGGGTGTTTGGGGGAAAGTCTCGCGAGATTGGGAGAAGTCTCGCGAGATTACGGTGTGTGTGATGGGGGTTGTTTGGGGGAAAGTCTCGCGAGATTGGGGATTGGAGGAGATTTGGGTTGGGGGGATTTGGGGGAAAAGTCACGCGAGATTACGGTGGGAGGGGTGTTTGGGGGAAAGTCTCGCGAGATTGGGGAGCGTTTGGGGGGGATTTGAAGTAAAGTCTCGTGAGATTACGGTGGAGGGGTGTTTGGGGGCAAGTCTCGCGAGATTGGGGATTGGAGGAGATTTGGGTTGGGGGGATCTGGGCAGAAAGTCTCGCGAGATTACGGTGGGAAGGGTCATTCGGGGTAAAGTCTCATGAGATTGAAGTTGGGGGGGTATTTGGGGGGGAAAATCTCGCGAGATTAGGGTGGGGGGGGACGTCTGCGGTAAAGTCTCGCGGGATTTTGGAGCACTGGGGGGGATTGGGGGGAAAGTCTCGCGAGGCTGGGGAATTATGAAGGGAACTCGAGGGGAAGTCTCGCGAGATTGGGGGAGGGGGTTGAATTGGGGTGAAGTCTCGCGAGATTTGGGGACACGGGGTTATTTGGGTTCAATCTGGGGGTGTTTGGGGTCGACTGGGGGAAATTTGGGGACCATTTTGGGGCCATTTTGGGGCCGTTTGGGGTCCGGCCCCATTTTGGGTGAATTTCAGGTGGTTTTGGTGACTCCCCCCCCCACTCCCCCTTTTCCAGCTGTGCTGGCTGCACGCTCAGCTGCTGCTGCGCCGCCCCCACCCCAAAGAGGGCAGGAAACAGTTCCAGGAGTTCGGGGCGCGCTTCCTCGAGCGCAGCGCGGTGAGAGACCCACACTGCCCCATAGGGACCCATAGGGACCCACACTGCCCCATAGAGACCCATAGGGACCCACACTGCCCCATAGGGAGCCATAGAGACCCACAGAGACCCACACTGCCCCATAGAGAGCCATAGGGACCCACACTGCCCCATAGAGAGACCCATAGAGACCCACACTACCCCCATAGGGAGCCACACTGCCCCATAGGGACCCACACAGCCCCATAGAGACGCCATAGAGACACACACAGCCCCATAGAGACCCCATAGAGACACACACAGCCCCATAGGGATCCGTAGGGAGCCACACTGCCCCATAGGGAGCCATAGGGACCCATAGAAACCCACACTGCCCCATAGAATCCCATAGGGACCCATAGGGACCCACATTGCCACATAGAGACCCATAGGGACCCATAGGGAGCAACAGAGACCCATAGAGACCCACACTGCCCCAGAGGGATCCACAGAGCGACCCCATAGAAAGACCCCATAGAGAAACGCTATGGATACCCATAGAAACCCCATAGAGAGAACCCATAGAAACCCCAATGAGGGTGTCAGAAATTAGGGCCACAGTGTGGTCAGCAGCTGATCCGCTCCCCCCACCTCATAGAGAGACCCCACAGAGCCCCAC
>NW_018364704.1:34572-36304 GCF_002078875.1 Numida meleagris | reverse complement strand
GTTCCCCATTTACGGCATTTCTCCCTTTACGCCATTCCTCATTTACGGCATTTCCTCACTTACGGCATTCCCCCGTTTACGGCATTGCGCATTTACGACAATTCTGGCTTTACGCCATTCCTCATTTACGGCATTTCCTCATTTACGCCATTCCCTATTTACAACAATTCCCCGTTTACGACAATTCTCGCTTTGCGGCATTCCCCCATTTACGGCATTCCCCATTTACGACAATTCTGGCTTTACGCCATTCCTCATTTACGGCATTTCCTCATTTACGCCATTCCCTATTTACGACAATTCCCCGTTTACGACAATTCTCGCTTTACGGCATTCCCCCATTTACGGCATTCCCCATTTACGACAGTTCCCGCTTTACACCATTCCTCATTTACAGCATTTCCTCATTTACGCCATTCCCCATTTACGACAATTCTCGCTTTACAGCATTCCCCCATTTACGGCGTTCCCCATTTACGACAATTCTCGCTTTACGGCATTTCCCCATTTACGACAATTCCCGCTTTACGGCATTCCGCATTTACGACAATTCTGTCTTTACGCCATTCCTCATTTACGGCATTTCCTCATTTACGCCATTCCCTATTTACGACAATTCCCCATTTACGGCATTCCCGCTTTACGACAATTCCCGCTTTACGACAATTCCATCTTTACGACAATTCCCCATTTACGCCATTCCCCATTTACGACAATTCTCGCTTTACGGCATTTCCCCATTTACGACAATTCCCCATTTACGCCATTCCTCATTTACGGCATTCCGCATTTACGACAATTCCAGCTTTACGACAATTCCAGCTTTACGCCATTCCTCATTTACGCCATTCCTCATTTACGCCATTCCTCATTTACGGCATTCCCCCACTTACGACCATTCCCGCTTTACGGCAGCCCCCCATTTACGCCATTCCCCTTTTACGCCGTCCCCCATTCACGACAGTTCCTCATTTACGGCGTTTCCCCGTTAACGCCGCTCCCCGCTAATTGGGCCGCGCTAATTAACGGCAGCGCGGCGGCGGTGGCGGCGGTGTGCGCGTACCTGCGGCTGCTGGGGGTGAAGGCGAAGGGCGGCGCCGACGCCAAGAAGCCCAAAGGGCACTTCTTCCGCAAGAAGGTAATTAACGGCGGCCCTCGTTAACTCATTGCCTCATTAACTCATTAACGGCGATCCGTGATCCATTCTGCCGCCCCCTCCCCCCATAAAGCCCCCCCAATTTGCCCTTTTTGGGGGGAATTGAAGCCTTTTATGGAGGTGTAGAGGTGCCCCCCGCTCTTTCTAATTAATTGCGATTGTAATTAATGGTTAATTAATGATTACTGAGCGGTTCGTTAGTGAGCCATAGTGCTTCCCCACCATAAAGTCACCCCAATTTGCTCTTTTATGGGGGGAAATGAGCCCATCTGTGGGGGTGTAGGGCTGCATCCTGCTCTTTCTAGCTAATTAACATTGTAATTAATGACTAATTAGCGATTAATAAGTGGTTTGTTAACGATCCGTAGTGAACCTTCCCACGAAATAACCCAAATTCCTTGTTTATTTTGGGGGGAAATGAACCAATGTATGGGGGCCTAGAGGTGCCCCCTCTCTTTCTAATTAACTAAGGGTGTAATTAATGAATAATTAGCGATTAATGAGCGCTAATTGCGCCCGCAGCTGCCGGGGGGGCGCAAGGCGGAGGAGGCCAAACCCAGGAGGGGCTTCTCGCTG
>NW_018364704.1:24604-27537 GCF_002078875.1 Numida meleagris | reverse complement strand
ACGGAACCGGCGCCGCCGGAACCGGGAACGGGGCCGTCACCGGGGGCGGGAACGGAAGCGGAAGCGGAGCCCGAACCGGCGGCGTGGCGCAGCATGGCCGACCCCGCCGCGCTCAGCGCCATGGGGAAGGGGGAGGTGCGGCGCCAGGAGGTCATCAACGGTCAGTGCCCGCCAGCGGCATCGCTGTCACGGTCATGGTTGTCATCGTCATTGTCATCGTCATTGTCATTGTCCTGGTCATGGTTGTCATCGTCATCGTCATTGTCCTGGTCATAGTTGTCATCGTCATGGTCATCATCGTTGTCATTGTCATTGTCCTAGTCATGGTCATGGTCATGGTCATTGTCATTGTCATTGTCATTGTCATTGTCCTAGTCATGGTCATGGTCATGGTCATGGTCAGTGCCTGCCATCGGCATCGCTGTCATGGTCATGGTTGTCATGGTCATGGTCATCATCATTGTCATTGTCATTGTCCTAGTCATGGTTGTCATCATCATCGTCATTGTCCTGGTCATGGTTGTCATCGTCCTGGTCATCATCATTGTCATTGTCATTGTCATGGTCATGGTTATGGTCATTGTCATTGTCATTGTCATGGTCATTGTCCTAGTCATGGTCATGGTCATGGTCATGGTCAGTGGCCGCCATCGGCATCGCTGTCATGGTCATGGTTGTCATCGTCATCGTCATCATCATTGTCATTGTCCTGGTCATGGTTGTCATTGTCATTGTCCTAGTCATGGTCATGGTCATGGTCAGTGTCCGCCATTAGCATCACTGTCATGGTCATGGTTGTCATCGTCATTGTCATCATCATTATCATTGTTCTAGTCATGGTTGTCATTGTCATTGTCCTAGTCATGGTCATGGTCATGGTCAGTGCCCACCATTGGCATCACTGTCATGGTCATGGTTGTCATCGTTATGGTCATTGTCATTGTCATTGTCATTGTGCTAGTCATGGTCATGGTCATGGTCATGGTCAGTGCCCAGCATCGGCATCGCTGTCATGGTCATGGTTGTCATCGTCATTGTCATCGTCATTGTCATCGTCATGGTCATTGTCCTAGTCATGGTCATGGTCATGGTCATGGTCATGGTCAGTGCCCAGCATTGGCATTGCTGTCATGGTCATGGTTGTCATCGTCATTGTCATTGTTGTCACTGTTATCACTGTTATTGTCATCATTGTTGTCACGGTCATTGTTGTCATCGTCACTCTCATCGTCATCGTCCTTGTCATTGTCATCATTATCATTGACATGGTCACGATCATTTTAGTGGTCATTGTTATCATTGTTGTCATCGTCATCATCATCATTGTCATCATTGTCACTGTTGTCACCACCATCATCATCATTGTTGTCGCTGTCATAGTCACGGTCATTGTTGTTATAATCGTCATGGTCATCGTTGTCATTGTCATCATTGTCATTGTCATCGTCGTTGTCATTGTCATCGTCATTGTCACCACCCCCCCCCCCCCNCCCTTTTTTCTTTTCCCAAAATCCCATTTTTTCCCCCCGAAAAAACTTCATTTTTTTCTTACAGGAAACGCATCAGGTTGGTGCCCCCCCCCTCCCCATTATCCTCCCCCCCAAATTAATTAACGATGAAATCATTCTTAAATCATTTTAATGATTTAACTTTAATGATTTAATTAATTTGGGGCCCCTGACCCCCCCCATACATTTAGGGCTCATTAAGACCCCCACAGGACCCCCCCTCATTAGTGCACAGCCCTAATTAATAGGTGCCCCCCCTCTCAAATTAGTGCATGACCCTAATTAATGCACTCCTCTAAATTAATAGATGGTGTATGATTAATTTGTGGCTTCTAATTAATATTTGTGTCCCCCCCCCTCAATTTAACGAGTGGCTCCAAATTAATGGATGACCCCAATTAACACTCCTCTCGTCAATTAATTCATGCTAATTATTGAATGCCCCCCCCCACACCTGAATTAATGAGTGGGCCTCGATTAATGTGCCTTCCCCAGTTAATTAATGCATGTCCTCTAATTAATGCACGCCCCCACTCAATCAACGCGTAGCCCCAAATTAATGCATTTAATGAGTGGGCCCCCATTCATGCATGACCCCAACGAATACCCCCATTAATTAATTCCCCCCCAATTAACGCCCCCCCTAATTGTCACCATTTCTCCCCCCTCTCTGCACGCCCCCCCCCCTTCTGTGATCTCAATTAATTCTCCCCGTTGTGCTCTCAACTAATTAATTAATCCATCAATCGTCTCCGTGTGGCTTTGATTAATCCTCCCCACATGCAATTAATTGTCCCCACGGCGCTCTTAATGAATCCCTCCATTGTCCCCATTGTCTCCGTGTCCCCATTGTCCCCAATGTCCCCATTGTCTCCGTGTCCCCATTGTCCCCAATGTCCCCATTGTCTCCGTGTCCCCATTGTCCCCATTGTCCCCATTGTCTCCAATGTCCCCATTGTCCCCATTGTCCCTCATTGTCCCCAATGTCCCCAATGTCCCCAATGTCCCCTCCATCCCAATGTCCCCAATGTGCCCCATTGTCCCCATGTCCCCATTGTCCCCATTGTGTCCCCATTGTCCCCAATGTCCCTTCTGTCCCACCTATCCCAATGTCCCCAATGTCCCCCAATGTCCCCGCATCCCAATGTCCCCATTGTCCCCAATGTCCCCTCTGTCCCACCTATCCCATTGTCCCCAATGTCCCCAATGTCCCCCCCATCCCAATGTCCCCAATGTGCCCCATTGTCCCCATGTCCCCCATGTCCCCAATGTCCCCTCCATCCCACCTATCCCAATGTCCCTCCATCCTCAATGTCCCCTCTGTCCCCTCTGTCCCCCCATCCTCCTGTCCCGAATGTCCCCACTGTCCTCCCCCACCCCAATGTCCCCAATGTGCCCCATTGTCCCCATGTCCCCCATGTCCCC
>NW_018364704.1:18569-19937 GCF_002078875.1 Numida meleagris | reverse complement strand
GACTGTGGCCTTAGCGTGGCCTTAGTGTGTCCTTGGTGTGGCCTTAACGCGTCCTTGGTGTGTCCTTGGTATGTCCTTGGCGTGTCCTGACTGTGGCCTTAGCGTGACCTTAGTGTGACCTTAGCGTGGCCTTAGTGTGTCCTTGGCATGTCCTGAGTGTGTCCTCAGCATGTTCTTAGCATGGCCTTAGTGTGTCCATGGTGTGTCCTTAGCATGACCTTAACGTGTCCTTAGCGTGTTCTTGCATATTTTGACGGCACCAAGGGCCTCTAGTTCCAGGAGCTGCACTTGTCCTGTCCTTACCGTGTCCTTACCATGACCTTAGCACGTCATGGCACCTATTTCATGTCCGTATCACGACCTTAGCGTGTCACAGCATGATCTTAGCGTGTCCTTGGCATGTTCTTGCGCAGTTTGACGGTGCCGAGGGCCGCTGGTTCCAGGAGCTGCACTTGTCATGTCCTTACCATGACCTTAGCGTGTCATGGCACCTATTTCATGTCCGTATCACAACCTTAGCGTGTCACAGCATGACCTTAGCGTGTCCTTGGCGTGTTCTTGCGCAGTTTGACGGCGCCGAGGGCCGCTGGTTCCAGAAGATCTCGGCGCGGTTCTGCAGCCGTCAGTCCTTAGCCCTGGAGCAGCTGAAGGCGAAGCAGCGCCGCGACGCGCGCTTCTGTCACTTCGTGGCGGTGCGTCCCCATGTCCCCATGTCCCTATGTCCCCACGTCCCCATGTCCCCGTGTCCCCGTGTCCCCATGTCCCTGTGTCCCTGCGTCCTCATGTCCCCATGTCCCTATGTCCCCATGTCCCCATGTCCCCATGTCCCCATGTCCCCACGTCCCCATGTCCCTATGTCCCCATGTCCCCGTGTCCCCGTCCCTGTGTGTCCCCATGTCCCCACGACCCCACATCCCCACATCCCTATGTCCCCATGTCCCTACGTCCCCATGTCCCATGTCCCCATGTCCCTGTCTCCCCGTCCCTGTGTGTCCCCATGTCCCCACATCCCCACATCCCTATGTCCCCACGTCCCCATGTCCCTATGTCCCCATGTCCCCATGTCCCTGTGTCCCCATGTCCCCGTGTCCTCATGTCCCCATGTCCCCATGTCCTTCCATTCCCCATGTCCCCATGTCCCCATGTCCCCATGTCCCTATGTCCCCATGTCCCTATGTCTCCCCGTCCCTGTGTGTCCCCATGTCCCCACTGTGTCCCCATGTCCTTGTGTCCCCATGTCCCTGTGTCCTCCTGTCTTCATGTCCGCACGTCCCTTTGTCCTCATGTCCCCATGTTCCCGTGTCCCCATGATTCCCTATGTGCTGATGTCCCTCTGTCCCCAAGTGTCCTCATGTCCCCACGTGTCCC
>NW_018364704.1:14614-16259 GCF_002078875.1 Numida meleagris | reverse complement strand
GCGCCGCCTGGACCTCTCCAACCTGAAGCAGTGCTCCGACCCCCTGCTCAGCGACTTCAAGGTGGGGGCACTTGTGGGGCTGCTATGGGGCTGGGGGTGGGGTGCCGTGGGGCTGGTGGGCACTTGTGGGGCCACTATGGGGCTGGAGGTTCTTGTGGTACCACTATGGGGCTGAGGGGAATCTACGGTGTTGGGGACATTTATGGGGCTGAGCGCTTTACTATGGGGCTCAGCACTGTGCTATGGGGCTGGTGGGGCGCAGAGCTATGGGGCTGGAGACATTGCTATGGGACATTGCTATGGGGCTGGGGACATTTCTATGGGGCGTTGCTTAGTTTCTGGGGACATTGCTATGGGACATCGCTATGGGGTTAGAAACATTGCTATGGGGCTGGAGACATTGCTATGGGGCAGCCGTGGGTCTGGGGCTCTTGGGACCCCAATTCTGCCATTTTTTCCCCCAGAACGTGGACATCACGAAGCGGACGCTGCTGCACGAAGGGGCGCTGACGTGGCGCGTGTCCCGCGACAAATCCGTGGGTGAGCGGCCCCAAAAAGAGCCCGATTGACCCCAAAAAAATACCAAAATCCCCAAATCCCCCCTAAAAAGGGAATGTTTCCTTAAAAAAAATGAAAGAAAAGCGAAAAGATGGGAAAATGCCTCAAAACGTGACCTGTCAAGAAATGGGGAAAAAAAGGCTAAAAATGGGATTATCTCCCCCAAAAGTGGGATTGCCGTAAAGCAGAGAAGGCACTGGGAGTGGGGAACCCCCAAACCATGGGATTTCTCCTTAAAAATGTGGAAGAAAAACTAAAAGTGAGGAAATTGACCCAAAAATGGCCTGTAAAAGAGCGTGTAAAAAATATGTTAAAAAAGGGAATATTGCCACGAAAGTGGGACCCCCATAAATCGGAAAATCACCTCTAAGGGGTGAACCCCCCAAAAAGGGGATTTTCCTCAAAAGAATAAAGAAAAAAAATGAAAAGAGGGGAAAATGACCCAAAAAGAGACCTTTCAAAAGATGAGGATAAAGAAACTAAAAATAGAGAATATTCCCCCAAAAGTGGGATCAACCAAAATCGGAGAAAGGACTCTGTGAGAGAGACATCAAAAATGCTGGTTTCCTTCTTAAAAAAACGAGAGAAAAACTAAAAGAGAGGAAAATGACCCCAAAAAGGAGCCGTGAATAAATGGCGGGATAACAATCTAAAAGTGGGAGAATCTCTACGAAAGTGGACCCTCCATAAATCAGAAAAAGGGCTCTGTGGGAGAGACATCAAAAACTTGGGTTTTCTCCTTGAAAAAAATGAGAGAAAAAGGAGAAGTGGGGAATACCTCCCCCCAAAAATGACTTGTCGAAAAAAGGGTTGGACAACGGTACAAAGCGGCAATGAATGGAGGGGGGGGAGGGGAGGGACCCTCTCCCTGAATGCTGGACGTCGTGGAGAGGGGATGGGCCCCAAAATCACCGGATTGGGCATAAAACAGACCCCCCCCCCCCCCGAACCCCAGAGGTGCAGGCGCTGCTGCTGGACGAGGTGCTGATGCTGCTGCAGCGCGTGGAGGAGCGGCTGGTGCTCCGCCCCCACAGCCGAGGCCCCGCCCCCCCCGACGGCCGCCGCCTGCTCAGCCCCATTGTCCCGT
>NW_018364704.1:10366-11513 GCF_002078875.1 Numida meleagris | reverse complement strand
TGGGGGGGATCCCCATTTTTGGGGGGGTCCCATTTGTGTGGGGGGGGTTCCCATTTGTGGGAGGGGTCCTCATTTGTGGGGGGGGTCCTCGTTTTTGGGGGGTGTCCCCATTTGTAGGGGGGGATCCCATTTGTGGGGGGGGTCCCCATTTGTGGGGAGGGTTCCCCGTTTTTGGGGGGGGTCCCATTTGTAGGGGGTTCCCATTTTAGGGGGGGGGTCCCCTTTTTTTGAGGGGGTCCCATTTGTAGGGGGTTCCCCATTTCTGGGGGGGGGTCCCCATTTGTGGGGGGGGTCCCCGTTTTCGGGGGGGCCCCATTTGTGTGGGGGGGTTCCCATTGTGGGGGGGTCCCCATTTGTGGGGGGGGTTCCCCGTTTTTGGGGGGGTCCCCATTTGTGGGGGGGGGTCCCATTTTTGGGGTCCCCCCCCCCCAGGTGGTGCCTTGCTCTGACCGACGCCGCCGGAGCCCTGCGCCCCCCCCTGACCGCGCACAGCCGCCCCAAAGCCCCGGGGGGGGGCGGAGAGTGAGTCCCCCTTCGTTAGGGAGCCCCTCGTTAACGAGCCTCCGCAATTAGCGGCCCCTCATTAGCGGCCCCGATTCGCGACTTGATTGGGTCTCTCTATGGGTCTCTATGGGTCTCTGTGGGGCACTATTCGTCTCTATGGGTGTCTGTGGGGTGCTATGGGGTCTCTATGAGTTTCTATGGGTCTCTATGGGGCGCTGTGGGTCTCTGTGGATCTCTATGGGACTCTGTGGGTCGCTGTGGGTCTCTCTGGGTCGCTGTGGGGCGTTGTGGGGCACTGTGGGTCTCTATGGGTCTCTGTGGGTCTCTGTGGGTCGCTGCGGGTTGCTGTGGGTCTCTGTGGGTCTCCATGGGGTCTCTATGGGTCTCGCTATGGGTCTCTGTGGGTCGCTATGGGTCTCTATGGGTTTCTATGGGTCTCTATGGGGTGCTGTGGATCTCTGTGGGTCTCTATGGGGCACTGTAGGTCTTTCTGTGGGTCTCTATGGGTCTCTATGGGTCGCTATGGGTCTCTATGGGTCGCTGTGGGTCTCTATGGGTCGCTGTGGGTCTCTCTATGGGTCGCTGTGGGTCTCTGTGGGTCGCTGTGGGTCTCTCTGTGGGTCGCTGTGGGTCTCTATGGGTC
>NW_018364704.1:3871-5078 GCF_002078875.1 Numida meleagris | reverse complement strand
GAGACCCACCCAGACCCATGGCTGCCCCATAGCTGCCCCATAGAGACCCACCCAGACCCACAGCTGCCCCATAGAGACCCACCCAGACCCATGGCGCCCCGTAGCTGCCCCATAGAGACCCACCCAGATCCATGGCACCCCATAGCTGCCCCATAGAGACCCATCCAGACCCACGGCTGCCCCACAGCGCCCCATAGCTGCCCCATAGAGACCCACCCAGATCCATGACGCCCCATAGCTGCCCCATAGAGACCCATGCAGTCCCACGGCTGCCCCATAGCTGCCCCATAGAGACCCACCCAGACCCACAGCTGCCCTGCAGTGCCTCATAGTGTTCCATAGCTACCCCATAGCTGCCCCATAGCTGCCCCATAGAGACCCACAGCGACCCACGGCTGCCCCAAGGCGCCCCATAGCTGCCCCATAGAGACCCATGCAGTCCCACGGCTGCCCCATAGCTGCCCCATAGAGACCCACCCAGACCCATGGCTGCCCCATAGCTGCCCCATAGAGACCCACCCAGACCCATGGCTGCCCCATAGCGCCCCATAACTGCCCCACAGTTACCCCCTAGCTGCCCCATAGCTGCCCCACAGAGATCCACAGGGACACACAGCTGCCCCATAGCTGCCCCATAGAGACACATTGAGACCCATAGCGAGCCCCCTTAGCTGCCCCAGAACTTCCCCATCGCGCCCCACAGCGACCCACAGCCCGCCCCATAGCATTCCTCCGCCCCACATCCCGACCCCAGCCCCATAGGGACCCATACGGTGCCGTTTAGTGACCCACGGCGACCCACAGCTGGAGCCATCAGTGACCCCCAACCTGCCTTATGGGCTGCCCCACATCCCCCTGCCCCACATCCCTGCCCCACATCTCTCTGCCCCACATCCCCCTGCCCCACATCCCAGCCCTATACCCTGACCCTCAGCCCCACACCCAGCCCTGTATCCTCCCCCAGCCCCATAGCCGGCCCCATATCCTCCCTCCCAGCCCTACATTCTGCCCCATATCCCCCTCAACCCCACATCGCGCCGCGTATCGCTCCCTGCCCCAAACCTCTGCCCCACATGTGACCCCCCCACTCCCCCCCCGTGCCCCCCAAGTGGCCGCCATCCGTCAGCTGCTGGCAGAGGTCGTCAGCCCCACAGAAGGGGACCAGGAGCCGCCTCCCAGTGCCCCCATATCCTCCCATATCCTCCCA
>NW_018364704.1:0-993 GCF_002078875.1 Numida meleagris | reverse complement strand
TGGGGCGCGTGTTGCTATGGGGCAGAGGGATCCGTGGGGCACACATTGCTATGGGGCAGAGGGATCCGTGGGGCACACAGCACTGTGGGGCAGAGGGATCCATGGGGCGCGGGTCGCTATGGGGCAGAGGCCACTTGGGGGTCCTGACCCACATCTCCCCCCACAGCCGCCCCTGGAAGACCCGGACCCCCTCCTGCTCGCTCTGGGGTTGCCCCACAGCCGCATCCTGCCCCACAAGTGCCTCTGCCCCACAAGTGCCTCTGCCCCACAAGTGCCCCCCCCCCTTGTTTTATTGTATTTTTTTTGCTGTTTTTATACATTTGTTGAGGTTTTATATAAATCTGTATATGGGGGGAGGGGCGGACCCCCATGTGTGGGGCAGAGCCCGATCTATGGGGCTGACCCCCACTTATGGGGCAGAGCCAAAGCGATGGGGTTTTCTGTGGGTCCGATCCCAAATCTATGGGGTCGTCTCCAATCTACGGACCCACATCTGTGGGGCAGACCCAGATCTATGGGGCGGACCCCCATCTGTGGGACTGATCCCAAACCTGTGGGGCTGACCCACATCTGGGGGGCAGACACGGATCTGTCGTCCAACCCCACACCTATGGCTCCGCCCCACATCTATGGGGCAGCCCCAAATCTGTGGGGCAGACGCGGATCTGTGGGTCCCACCCCACACCTGTGGCTCCGCCCCACATCTATGGGGCAGCCCCACATCTGTGGGGCAGACGCGGATCTGTGGGTCCCACCCCACACCTATGGCTCCGCCCCACATCTATGGGGCAGCCCCAAATATATGGGGCAGATGCGGATCTGTGGTCCACCCCCACATCTATGGGGCAGACGTGGATCTATGGGTCCTACCCCACACCTATGGCTCCGCCCCACATCTATGGGGCAGCCCCAAATCTATGGGGCAGACGTGGATCTATGGGTCCCACCCCACACCTATGGCTCCACCCCAAATCTATGGGGCAGACGCGGATC